>NW_027528977.1:9595053-9678746 GCF_008692635.1 Crocuta crocuta | reverse complement strand
GCAGGGGAGGGTCAGAGAGAGAGGGAGACAAAGAATCCGAAGCAGGCTCCAGGCTCTGAGCTGGCTGTCAGCACAGAGCCTAACGCGGGGCTCGAACTCACGAACGATAAGATCATGACCTAGAGCCGAAGTTGGACACTTAACCGACTGAGCCACCCAGGCACCCCTAGAGCATGGGGCTCTTAATCTCAGGATTGTTGGGCATAACACTGGGCATAATGCTCACTTTATTTTAAAAAATGTTTAAGGGGNCTTCAGCTCTGGGCACCAAAAACCAAGGTGATGAGACCCAGCTCTGGCCCCTGAGAATGTAGAGCTGGCGGACATCTAACAACAGCTTGCAAGTAGTGTGAAGTCTTAGCCTTCCCAGCTCTTGGCCAGTTCTGGCTCTGCGGAATCTGCAGATTCGAGAAGGAGACAACTGAGAGGTGAGAAGACCAGACCGATAGACAAAAGATAGACGGACAAAGACTCTGACTCCAAGGCCTACTGAGGGAGTGGAAGGCCTGGTGAGCAAAACTTGCCTTGGGCTGGAACCGCAAAGACAGCAACCCAAAAAACAACAGTGAATGAGGAAAGGCCCTCCCAGGGGCAATAGCCCAGCTTGAGCCCTCTCACCTCTCAATCCCTGAAAGTAGAGTAAAGTGATTCACCCAGGCCTCAAGTTTTTCAACAATCTTATAAATAAATATCTGGCATAAAATAAATAACCAGACACATAAAAGACAAGTTATCAACAAGACCAGAAAAGAGGGAGGGAGAAAACAGGCTGATGGGAACTCCAGATACTGGACTTTCAAATAACGAGTTTACTATAACCAAGGGAATAAAACATAAGATTGAAAATTTTGAAAAGTAACTGAAATTTTATATATATATAAATTTTTTTTTAATGTTTTTATTTATTTCCAGGAGAGAGAGAGAGAGAGACAGCGTGAGCAGGGGAGGGTCAGAGAGAGAGAGGGAGTCACAGACTCCGAAACAGGCTCCAGGCTCTGAGCTGGCAGTCAGCACAGAGCCCGACACGGGGCTCGAACCCACAAACTGCGAGATCATGACCTAAGCGAAAGTCGGACGCTTAACCGACTAAGCCACCCAGGCGCCCCATTTTATATATATATTTTAATGTTTATTAATTTTGACACAGAGAGAGAGAGGGAGAGAGACAGCACGCGCGAGCGAGCGCACGAGCAAGGAAGGGGCTGAGAGAGAGGGAGACAGAGAGGATCCCAAGCAGTCTCCACAACACCAGTGTCCAATGAAGCGCCTGATCTCATGAACCATGAGATCATGACCTGAGCTAAAACCAAGAATGAGACACTTTAACTGACTGAGCTACCCAGGTGTCCTAAAAATTACTGAAAAAAAAAAAAGGGGGGGAATCACACTACANATCTATATATATATATACACATACACACACACACACACATATATTTTTCCAGGATGAAGCAGATAGAATGGTAGATATAAAATTGTCAGAGACAGAGAGTAAAATACTCTAGGTAAACTGGAATTTCAGAATGAGTGGTGAGAGAACAGGGCAAGGGAATATTTAAAGAGATATCCAAGTACTTACTAAAACTGATTCGCAGACATTACGCCACAAATCTTAAATCTGACAAACCAAAGAAGACAAATAAAACCAGGGACACCTGGGTGGCTTAGTCGGTTAAGCAACCGACTTCTGCTCATGTCATAATCTCATGGTTCGTGGGTTTGAGCCCCGCCATCAGGCTCTGTGCTGACAGTGTGGAGACTACTTAGGATTCTCTCTCTCTGCCCGTTTCCCACTTGCACATTCTCTCTTCTGTCAAAAATAAATAAACTTTAAAAAAAGAAAATCACACCTAGGAACATTTAAAAAGGAGGGAAGGAAGGAGTGGTAGAAAATCAAACACTTAAAAGCAACAAGCGGGGGATAAAAACCACAAGATTATCTTCAAAGAAATAATTAGCCTGATATGGGACTTTTGCACAGAAACACTGGTAGCCAGAAGACAACAGACTGAAGTATTTGTAGTAAAAAGAAAATAACAAAAGGTGCGTGGTTGGCTCAGTCAGTTAAGCATCCAACTCTTCATTTCGGCTTACGTTATGATCTTATGGTTCATGGGATTGAGCTGTGCATGGGGCTCAGAGCTGACAACACAGAGCCTGCTTGGGATTCTCTGTCTCTGTGTGTGTGCACTTTTCCTCTCTCCCAATAAACATTTTTAAAAATAAGTGAATAAGGGGCGCCTGGGTGGCTCAGTTGGTTAAGCATCTGACTTTGGCTCAGGTCATGATCTCGCAGTTTGTGAGTTTGAGCCCTGCATCAACCTCTGTGTGGACAGCTAGGAGCCTGAGGCCTGCTTCAGATTCTGTCTCCCTCTCTCTGCCCCTGCCCTGCTCGCATGTGCTCTCTCTCAAAAAAGGAATAAAAATTTTTTTTAATTTTTTAATAAGTAAATAAAATAATGGAGAACACAGGATTCTATGCTTAGCAAATGCATCCTTCAAGAATGAAGATGAAATTAAGACATTTTCAGATAAAAAAGGCTTTTTAAAAAGAGACATTTTTATTTATTTAGTTTATCTGAGAGAGAGCAGGTGTGCCTGCGCACACAAGCAGGGGAGGGGTGGGGGGAAGGAGAGAGAGAGAATCCCTTGCTGGCAGGGCTCAAACTCACAAACCACAAGACCATTACCTGAGCCAAGCGTTGGACACTTAGTTGACTGAGCCACCCAGACACCCTAAACAAGNACAAGACCCATATTTAGATTTAAAATATATATATATATATTAAAATTGTCTTTCATTCATCAGAGAGAAGGAAAACTATCCAGATATAAAATCAGAGATTCAGGAAGGAGCAAAGAGCAACAACAGTAAATGTGAGAGTTAAAATCTAAGTAAATATTTGACTGCATAAAACAATAATGTTTTATGAGAAGATTAAATAAATGACAGAGAGAGGATTAAAATAAATAACAATGGGGTAAATAAAGTTAAACTATTCTAAGATCCTTGCATAGTCCAGGAAGAAGGTACACATTATCATCAGACTTTGGTAAAATATGGCTGCACGTTTTAAACTCGAGTAATCACTTAAAAATTGGGAAGAAAGCGGGGCGCCTGGGTGGCTTAGTCGGCTAAGCATCCGACTTTTGCTTAGGTCATGATCTCGCGGTTCGTGGGTTCGAGCCCCGCGTCGGGCTTTGTGCTGACTGCCAGCTCAGAGCCTGAAGCCTGTTTCAGTCTGTGACTCCCTCTCTCTCTGACCCTCCCCTGCTCACGCTGTCTCTTTCTCTCTCTCCTAGAAATAAATAAAACATTAAATTTAAAAAAAAAAATTGGGAAGAAAGCAAAGAACTTTTAAGCTAGCAGAAGAGTAAAAAGGGAATAAAAATTAGCCAACTCAAAAGAAGACCGGAGAGAAAAAAATGAACAGAGAATGTGCAGTACAAATAGAAAGTAAATAATAAAAAAGTAACTTTTTTTTAATTTTCTTAAAGTTTATTTTGAGAGAGAGAGAGCAAGCGAGCATGAGTGGGGGAGGAGCAGTGAGAGAGGGAGACAGAATCCAAAGCAGGCTCCAGGCTCTGAGCTGTCAGCACAGAGCCCGACGCAGGTCTTGAACTCACAAACCGTGAGATCATGACCTGAGCCCAGGTCGGATGCTTAAATGAGCCACCCAGGCACCCCATAATAACTTTTAAAAATTAAAAAATTTTCAAAAAGTAAAAGTAATAGGTAGATGGATTAAAACCAAAGGCATCAGTAATTTTACTAAATGTAGATGAACTATATGCTGAAAAGGGTACATAAGATCTCTATGTATTATTTTTTACAACTGCACAGAATTTACAATTATTTCAAGAAGTTTAAAAAGTAAATAAACGGGGTGCCTGGGTGGCTCAGTTAGTTAAGCGTCCAACTTCGGCTCAGGTCATGATCTCATGGTTCATGGGTTCAAGCCCCACGTCAGGCTCTCTGCTGGCAGCACAGAGCCTGAAGCCTGTTTTGGATTCTGTGTCCCTCTCTCTCTGCCCCTTGCCCACTCATGCTCACACGCGCTCTCTCAAAAATGAGTGAACGTTTAAAAAAATCAAAATTAATTACAAAAAATAAAAACTAAGTAAAGGATAAAAGACTTAAAGAGCAAAAACCATAAACCTCTTAGAAGAAAACACAGGGAAAATCTTCATAACGTTGGATTTAACAAGATTTCTTGGACAGGACACCAAAGCAGGATTCTTTGCTTAGCAAATGGGTCTTTCAAGAATGAAGATGCAATTAAGACATTTTCAGATTAAAAAAAAAGGAAAAGGACAGGAAAAGATACAGCATGCAAACGCTAACTGAAAGCAACCTTGTGAGGCTGTATCAATAACAAAATCTAAAAATGGACATTTTAATAACAAAAACATTTCTTAATAAAAGATCCCATTGACCAGGAAAATTTTGGGCTCAAAATCTGTAAAGCAGAAAGTAATGGAATTACAAAAATAAAAACAAATCCAGAGAGTAATTTCAACATACCTCTCTTAGTAATTGATAAAAACAAGCAAAAACTTCAGGAAGAATACAGATATTCGAACCCAATCAGCAAATCTGACTAAGGACCAAATGGCACACGGTACTTAACTACCTGAGAATCCACATTCTTTGCAGACACACACAGAAAATTTTCCAAAAATCGGACCATTTGCAAGACTCAACAGACCTCCAAAGACTGAAATAACAGACTGTGTTCCTTGACTAAGATGAAATCCGACTGGATATTAACAATAACTTAATTTTTTAATAACTAGAAAAGCACTTACATATTTGAAAAAAATTTTTTAATATCTCACCTCTACAAAAGTCAGCCCAGAAACCAGATTTCAAACGGTCTCTTTCGTGCCCAGAAGTTTTCTGCACCTGGGAACAATGCACTGAGCTAAGACCCCAAGCTGGTGCAAGGTGTGCCTTCAAGCAGAAGGGCAACTGCGAACAGGGAGATGAGAAAGGAACACCTACCCTCCTGCCCCTGGTATGTTCATACGGAAAGGAGTTTCAGGAGAGAATAACACACAGAGGGTGAAACCTGGAAACTGATTCCTGTAGGACTATCCGGGCCTTAGAAAGTCCCTGCGCATGGCAGACTGAAGACTGCAGATCAGTGGAGGGAAATACCGAAACGGAGACAATATAAAGCCTCTGAGGGATTTTAAGCAGGTGCAGGTGAAATACCAGCTGGAACGAATTTAGAGGCTGCTTTCTGGAAGCAGAGCATGACACAGCCGTGATTTTCCACCCTAGATGCACAGCAGAGCCAGCTGGGGAGCTCAGAAATCTTAATGCCCTGACCTCCCCCGGGCCAATTAAATCAGAATCACTTGGCCATCATAGAGCATTTTACAGTTAGTGGTTTCCATGTCCTTGCTTGCAACAAGTGGAAGGCAGAGCTGATCCAATAGTCAACTGATACATCATCAAACATTTTGATGAAAGATTGCTACATGATTTTGAGCTTATAAACCAACAGAAGTTTAAAATATTGAGGGGCGCCTGGGTGGCTTAGTCGGTTGAGCGTCCGGCTTTCGCTTAGGTCATGATCTCGCGGTTCGTGGGTTCAAGCCCCGCGTCGGGCTCTGTGCTGACTGCCAGCTCAGAGCCTGGAGCCTGTTTCAGATTCTGTGTCTCCCTCTCTCTCTGACCCTCCCCTGCTCATGCCGTCTCCCTCTCTCTCAGGAATAAATAAAAAAAAAAATTAAAAAAATAAAATAAAATAAAATATTGAGTGGCCCTGCTATAACAAACCCCCCCTGCATCTCCATCTACTATTTAAGTGAACACAGATTCTCAGCATTCACATCTATAAAAACAAAAAGAAGTGGTGCTGAGGCCTGTCTCGTTCTGACAATAATATCCATCCAGACAGGGGTGGGGGACAACAGTTTATTGAGATGCATTTCAATAAATGTTTACTTTTACAATAAGTATCTCAAAATTGTGTAATCAATTTATTTTGACCAACTGTGTATCAATACTAATCGTAACATCCCACCCAAATATTAAAACTTAGTTTCAAGGTCCCAACAAAGTTAAAAGGTTAATTTTTTCGAATTTATTTTTATTTTAGAGAGAGATAGAATGGGGGAGAGGGGGAGAGGAAAAGAGAGACAGAGAATCTTAAGCAGACTCCACATTCCCTCTGCACAGAGCCCAACGCAGGGCTCGATCCCACAACCCTGGGATCATGGCCTGAGTGGAAACAAAGAGTCAGATACTCAACTGAATGAGCCACCCAGGTGCGCCCAATGTTAAAAGGCTTAAATTATTACACTTATTTTAGGTCCAGAAGATAGAACAAGCTAATCAAGAAGTTTTCAAGCATTAAATATATGCATAGGATAAAATTCTGTGTGGGAAGAAATGAAAAGACAAATTAAATTTTAAAAACTGAGGTATAATTTGGGCTGATTCACAGTGTTTAAAAGGCATAATGGATACCAAGTTGAAATATTTAGATTCCACCGAATATACTTAAGAGTAATGAACAGCTTTATTTTAAAATGGCAATATTTTAAATATGCTAGAAACGACATCCTTTGCAAATATTTAAACTTACGATAAGTAATTTCGGATATGAACTTTTTTTATGTTTTTTTTTTAATTTCTAGGAGAGAGGGAGAGGGAGAGGGAGAGGGAGAGCGAGCGAGCGAGCGAGCGAAAGCAGGGGAGGGTCAGAGAGAGAGGGAGTCACAGACCGAAACAGGCTCCAGCTCTGAGCTGGCAGCCAGCACAGAGCCCGACGCGGGGCTCGAACCCACGAACCGTGAGATCATGACCTAAGCGAAAGTCAGACGCTTAACCGACTAAGCCACCCAGGTGCCCCGGATATGAACTTTTAAAAAGCGCAAGAAGATATACACTTTCAGACAGTACATCAGCCAGAAAAGGTTAAGCACCACCTCTGCAGCCTCCACACAAGGCTCCTCAAGATGGGGCCCATCAGGCCCTTGGGCTTCCCCTTATGTCCTGTGCTCCAGCCACTAGACTCGAGACTTCACCTTGGGACCACTCCATGGTCTGGACCTCTCTGTTGAAACACAGCAGAAGCTGTGTTCTCTCTGTTTAGGCAACAGCAGGTGCTTAGGAGGGTTTGCTAATTCAGCCACTCTGGGGGCAGACAACAAAGAAAAGTCCAGAAAGCACTTCTCCTGCCCAGTAAAAGAAGAGGTGGTTCTTGGGAAACACTAAGCAGAAAATTTTAATAGTTCCAAGCAATTTCTTTTAAGATTTACAGGAAACACTCCAACCTTTTAAGAATATCCGCAGGGCCAAATAGGAAAGGTCCTAGAACTGAATGGGGAAGTGGGGAAAGAATAATAATTATATTCCAGCCTGAAAATCTGATGAAGTGCAGAATCCTCTCAGCCCTGTGACATCGCCACACCACTGACATGACAATGCCAACCAATAGTTCTATACAACCATAATTAAGTTACTTGTAACTGAACCAATTTCTAACAGTTCTAGCCCTATTTGTACCTTGCTTAAAAAATAAAAAATTTAGGGGCGCCTGGGTGGCTTAGTCGGTTAAGCGTCCGACTTTCGCTTAGGTCATGATCTCGCGGTTCGTGGGTTCGAGCCCCGCGTCGGGCTCTGTGCTGACTGCCAGCTCAGAGCCTGGAGCCTATTTCAGAGTCTGTATCTCCTTCTCTCTCTGACCCTCCCCTGCTCACGCTGTCTCTCTCTCCTAGAAATAAAATTTAAAAAAATATAAAAATATATATAAAAAAATAAAAAATTTAATGCTATACTGAACTCACTTCCATAAAAAAATGTAACACTACATTCAAACTTTTTAAAATTATCCATAAGCCTTAAGACAGAATAATGTGACAGAATGTGACTCGGGGGAGATTAGGTAGTTAATGAAATACTGAGTGGGTGGCACTCAAGCAGAGACATACCAGATGAGAAAGAACCAGGCATGAAGAGCCAGGAGGCAGTGTCCCAGACAGAGGGAACAACAAGTGCAAAGATCCTGAGGCAAGAAGGCAGCCAGAGAGGCTGGAACAAAATTACTAGAATGAAGGGAGATGCCAGGCACCAGGGGCCAGACTGTATAGACATATGCTTGTTTATCCCTTGACAGGAGACCCCAGACTCTTGAGGATCAGAGTGAAAACTGAAGAAAGTAACCCAGATGCCCCTAGCAAAGGAGAGGAGGAGCGAAGAGACAGGCAGATGAGGCAACACAAGGATGGCACAGTCTCCCAGAACGGACCAAAGAACAGGGTAGAGAAAACTAGGACAATGGCCAACAGCTTAAGCCATGGGAAGAGTTGGAATCAGGCAGGCTGAGGCAGGGGCAACGTCTGCCCCAAGCTGTGACCCAGCCCAAAATTATTCCCCTTTCACCCCTTTCCTGACCTCGACTTCCTCAGTGTGGAGTCTGTGTAGCAATTTATCTTGGCCACTGGTTATGTAGGACATGACAGTGACACGTGAGGTTCCCTAACCTCTGGAGCAAAAGTCACAGAAATTAAAACTGCCCACAAGTCCAGCTCCTCTATACCATTGATGACAAGACCATCAGTGAAGTGCTGGGGAAATGGATGGAGTCTGCAAGTATTTCCAAGGGATTCCTCCACTGTCCAGGGGCAGGGGGTCAAGTGTAGCAAGTGAATTGCTGGGCTTCAGTATCAGACGGATCAGAATTTAAATGGTTATATCATTCACTGTGTTAGCTCGGCATAAAGCCACACAGCCATCTATTTCAGACAGCCTGTTTGAGAATTAAATGCAATTAAATCATATAAGGCCAGTGCCTAACACACTTAAACTACCCAATAAAGATTCTGTTCTTTCCATTTATCCCACTATTGAGTTCAATTCAGACAGCCTGAGAACTTCACTGCTTACTAGCTCTTCGACTTTGAGAAAGGTACTTTCAACTCTAAGCCTAGCTTCGTCAGTAAAATGGAAACAACATCACTTACTTCGCAAGGCTTTTGAAGAAACTAAGTGACAAAGGTGCAAAGTGTTAGGCACAATTCCTGACACGTGGTAACTTCAACAGCCATTACCTGTTAACTTCATTACTGATGAGCAAGACCGGGGCTAGGGAGAAAGGTGTCAAGCAAACCTTCAAACTACGCTCAGGTCTAGGTGCTGCGGAGACTGGGAGTAGTGGCTTACTTAAGGATACACCTAACCTCGCGGGAGCCACTCACCTGGTGGTTCCAGATAGAGCCCTCTTTGCTGCGCTCATCAGGGGTCAAACGCACGTACTGGCTTGTGAGGATAGTGCTGCCTTGGAAGTCCCAGAGGGGCATGGAGCTGGAACCGACCCCTGTGGGCAGAGACCGGCAGACAGGTGCGTAAGAGGCCATTCCAGGACTGGCCTTGCCAACGGCAGGAAACCCACAGAGCTGCTTTGCTCGGGAGAAAGACAACTCACATGTCCAACCCTGTCCAGCCTCGCCCTCACCGTGCATTCATTCCCGCCCCAGGCCTCACCTTGGTAGGGCTTGATAAGCGAATGCTCCCGCTTGAGGTGTTCACTGTTGCCGTCTGTTATATCCGCAACAACCGGCCCCAGCAACAGGAGAAGAAGCAGAGGTGTAGTGGGGCCAGGGCCGGGGCCGGGAAGCCCAGGCCTCCCCGGGCACCGCCGGCCCCAGCCCCAGCGCCAAATCGAGCCTTCCGCCGCCATTCTCCGTTCCACTCGGCCACTTCCGCCCTAGGACTTCCGCCTTCCGGGTGTTCTATCTAATGGCCTCCGGCCGGAAACCCTCCAAACCTAGTGTCACCGGAAAGTTAAAAAAGCAAAGCCTCGCAGCCGGAGGCAAGGTGGCTTTATTTACCCACCAACCCCCCAGTCTAGTCAAGTAGTGTTCCATCTCCTTAGCGGCTCCAAGGAACCTGTCGGCCAGCCTCAGCAATGGGTTCTTATGAGCGACAAGAGCCGCAACCAATCATGGAACAGCACGTTAAGCTTGTGAGCCAATGAGGAACAGAGAGATGGTTTGAGTCGGGGGCAGCGCGAGGGTCCTCTGCGAAGCGAGGCATGCTGGGACTTGTAGTTTTTTGGGCCTTTCGCACAGGTTGGACAGACGAATACTATTAACTATACTGTTCACCGGCCGGTGATCGCGTCTCTAGAGTAACGTTTCCCAGTCCCGAGCGAAAGAGCTCAGAGTTGAAGGCGGATGCCTGAACTCCAACTCCTGTGCTCCCTCAGACTCACTGGGTGGCTCTGGCTAGCTTCCCTTTAGCCGTCCCTGGCTCCATCTCTGGCCAGCATCATGCCTTTGGAGAAGTAGAGGGTGTACGCAGCCCCAGCTCCTCATGCCCAGTAGAGTTTAAGCAATAGGAGCAGACCAGAATCCTGTCCCGGGGCCCCAGTGACAATATGCGACCCATCTGGATCCAAACCATCTCAGTGCCCATCTTCTGTAGCTGGAAGCAATCCTAAAAGGTTGAGGAAAGCTGGCTGAAGACCAGAGGTCAAAAACTGCTGGCTCTGTTTTACTGACTCATGCTATTTCAATACATGATTTAAATATCAATATTTTTGTTTTGGTTTTTGTGGGATTTTGGGGGATGAGGAAGAGAGGGAGAGAATGTGAGTGGGGGAGGGGCAGAGAACGAGAGAGAATCTTAAGCAGGCTCCACACCCAACATGGAGCCCAACTCCCAGCTCTATGACCCTGGGATCTTGACCTAAGCCAAAATCAAGAGTCCGACACCCAACCAACTGAGCACCCGAGTACCCCTCAATATTTTTAACTTGAGAGACTTAGATCCACATTAGAAATGCAAATTGCTGGGTTTTATTTTTTTTTTTTCAGGAAAATCTGAAGATCCCACCACACTAGGCCCATGAAGCCCCACAAAGGCTTTCCTCTGATGAGCTAGCCTCCCCACTGACTACTAATTTATAGCACCTCTGGCCCCTCTAGACATTTGAATTAATGACCACTATTTCAGATCAGAGGGGCACTGGGGATCACTTGTTGGTTGCTCCTTTATTTAAAGAAGCTGCCCCTCACAGCACCTGGGTGGCACTTGGGTGGCTCACTCGGTTAAGCAGCTGACTCCTGGTTAATAGAGAAGCTGCTCATTGGAATGAATGAATTTATCAGGGTTAAGTGCTGAGACGTCTTTTCTGGATCACATATTTTTAATAAGCCTATTATTAAAGTAACACACTCACATATGTAGTACAGATAAATAATCCAACAAAAGTCCCCTGCCACTCCCCTCCCTAAGGACATTGCCTTCCAGAGGTTATCTATATCTATACAAACAGGAATCTGTATATTCCACTAGACCGCTAGGAAGGGTGGGATTTTTATCGGTTATGGTCACTTCTGCATCCCCAGCAACTACAACAGTGCTTGGCACTGTTTAGAACAAACAATATTTGCTTTAAAACGGATCTGGGTTTTAAAGAAGAATGAGTAGGAGTTTACCAGTTTACCAGCAAGGGGAAAGGCATTCTCAGCAGACGAAACAGGAGATGCAAAGGCCCAGAGGGATGCCCGGAAACATATGGGATGAAAGCAGTTCAGAATGGCTGAGGAGAGGTGAAGGAGGATGTAGCTAAGGCCACAACTTGAAGGGCCTTCAATTTCCCAGCTAAGGAACATGGCCTTTTTCCAGAAAGTACTGGGATGGTTTTAAGCATGAGAGTGGTCAACATGGTTTTCTCCGGCTATGGGGAGGAGAAAAGATTGGCAGGGCATAGCAGATGAGGAGACTGAGTAGAAGGTCATTACGACCAAATGAGAGACAACAAGGCCTGAGCCCAGGAAATCTCCGGAAGGAAGGGGGATCAGCTTTCAGTAATTGAGCCACTGTGGGAAACCAAGGAGAGAGAAGCTGAGAACAATGTTCTGTGGGCTGGAGGTACCCCACAGCTCTTGTGGAGTGGAGAAAATTAGATAAGGACTAAGAGGTAGGAAGTTCTGAGTTGGCTGGGGTCCCTGGGGTAAAGATGTGGTCAAAGGGAAAACTGGCATCCATAGGGCAGAGGTGGGGAGAGGAGAGGATGACCTTAGCAGGGGTCTGAGGCTGTAAATGGGCCTTTTCAGGGAGGAAGATGAGGTCTTGGCACCTGTGCTTGTGATGGCCCAGGCCCAGCTCCTGGCACCCAGGCACACATATTCACAACTTAACAGCCTCTGACATGATGTGTAACCTTGGGGAACTCACTTGTCTCCAAGTCTGTTTCCTGATCTATTTAAAATGGAAATAATGAGCACCACTCACAAAGAGGTTGTGAGGATCAAATGAAGTTAGGAGAAGCCCCTGTAAGGTGGTAATGCCTTCTATGAAGCCCAGGCCCAGATCCATGGCCCAGCAGACAGACAAGCTGTCTCCACTGACATCATACACCCTATAAAACCTTCACAGGCACACTGACATTGTCATGCACCTTATTAAGACCACTACTGGTAATGCTCTAGGCTCCAAATCAACCCCCAATATGCATACCAAGTCTGACTGAATCCCTCTATCTGGATAGCCTCGAGCAAGGTGTCTGGAAAGAGGTGAGTCAGCGCTGGGTGAAGAGATATATAAAGTAAGGTAACACTAACTGCTATCAAAAATAGACTGTAATGTGTATAAGGGCACAAAGTTTATTCCTCATTCACATAACAGTGCAAAGCTAGTGTTCCTGGTTAATGGGTAGCTTACCTTTGTGACCGAATACTAAGACCATCTCCTTTCTTCTGTGGCTCCACAATCCCTTAAGGCCTCATCATCTTCTGCATCCAGCCAAGTTACAGGGGAAAGAAAGAATGTGGAGGGCACACACTACTTAAAAGTCTTGGCCCAGAAATGGCACACATCATTTCACTCACATTTAATGGGTGGGACTAGTCACATGGCCACACCTGACTGCAAATGAGCCTGGGAATGTAAAGTTTAACCATGTGCCCAGGAGGAAGAGGACATGAATTCGTGGTGAAGAGTCAGTCACCTTCTGCACTGAAGGATTCAGGTCACAGCCCTAGAAAGGGGCAGTAGTGTAAAGGGTAAAAAAACAGTAGAGGTGGCCAAACCAGAGTGGTGGGGGACTTGAGGGCTCTAAGCCCATACTTAAGGTAAAAACACAAGTCCTGTAGTGGGTACATGCCTGTGTGAGAAAGAGGCAAACTGAGTACTCTGGCTAAAGGGCTTGAGTTCAGCTGGTACTGGGTCAGGGCTGGGAGGACAGGATGTCACCCTTCAGCCAACAGTACTACACCCAGGTGGAACTTTTATGTGGGTGAAGATGAGTACACACGTATCACACACAGATGCAACTAATCCAATCCCCTTCCTGGGTGGGTAAGCCTGTGCATACCTGCTTGCACACGTCACTGGGGTGGCTGAGTACTTAGACACCTATATGCAGTTGTGCCTCTGTCCAAGGGACTATCCATACACCCAGGTGTTTCTGATGAAGGGAGAGTGTGTGTTTATAACAAGCACACCCGGGTGGTCTGTGTGTGTATGACCACACATGCAAGGTATCCTTCTGTCTGTGCACACGGGCACATGCCTGGGAAGTATCTGGGGATAGAGATAGTAACTCTGCAAGTGCACAACTGCCTGGGGGAGGGGTATTGAGTGTGCATATGCCCGGCACACAGCAGTGTGAGGTAAGTGTGCCCTGAGTAAAGTACCTGTGTGTATACTTGGTGCATATGTACACATGACCACAGAAGCCCCTGTCAGGGTGCAAAAAGGTGACTAAGTGTATGAGCACACACTTCTGTGTGCCCAGACATGAACTTGGAGCTCCCTGGGCTGGGCTAGACCAGAATGGGCTATTTCCTGGACACATAGAGGCCTCTGGCTATGTGTTGGTGACTGTGTGGGGCACTGCTAAGAGTGCATTGTGGCATGTGTGTGTGCATGTGAACGTGTGTGTGTGTGTGTATGTGTGTGTGTGTGTGTGTGTGTAGGAAGAGGCGTTCGCTCACTTAGACCTTGCTTCTTTCTGTGGTTCGGTTTCTATAGAGACACTTCCTGTGGCAGAGAAAAGAGGTAGTGAGCTGGTGTTTCAGGATGTGAGGGCCCGCAGGAGCAGAGTCGGGCTCTCTCTGTTGCCTGCCTGCCACCGTGCAAGCTCTGGCCGGGGCTGCCCACAGTCCTCATGGTGGCCACTCCTCACGGCAGGGACCCTTGAACCAGCAGCGGCATGCCGGGGAAGCCCAAGCACCTGGGCGTCCCCAACGGGCGCATGGTGAGTATGGGCTCCAGGCCAGGCCTGTGGGGAGGGGGTGGGCACACCCAGGGTGGAGCCCAGGAGGCACGCCCGGCAGGGCTGGGCAAGAGCCTGCATGCTGCCAGCGGGTGGGAGAAGTTGGGTACAGACAGGAGCAAGCAGTGGGATCTGGTGCCCTTGCCGTAGGACCTTCCAGATGGCCCTGCTGGGGACCTGGGGCAACCTTGGGCATGAGAGCAGAGTACGGCGGTCATAGGCTTCTGGTACTCACTGCTTCCTTTCCTGCCGCTTTGGCACCATCCGGGCTGGGAGACCTAGGATGGCCCTTGATCCCTGCACACCCCCACAGTGACCTAGGCCCCCACATCTCATTTAGCCTCAGCCTTCCCCTCCTCATCCCATGTCCTGATGCCCAAAGTCAGGTAAGGGGCAACCTTCAGTGGGTCACTGTTCTTCAGCTAGACCTGCTTCAGAGGCTTCCTGCCAGAAACAGTAGTCTTTGGGCAGCCTGGGATGGGTCAGTAGGGTCAGGCCAGCCTGGTGCACCTTGTCTTTTCTATTCCTGGGCTACCGGGAAGGGTGGGAGTAGCTGGACACTAGGATGCCCTGGCTACTGCTGCTGCCCCACCCCCTAGAGCCTCTCCCTGGCTGCTTTGCCTCCAAATCAGAGCTGCCCTTGGACAGTCCAGATTCTTTCTTCATTCAACTGATGGGGTAAGCTGCGCTGGGCCTTCCTTTTCTCCCTAGGATACCAAGCCGCTTGGCAGAACCCCAGCCCCAGGAAGTCCAGACAGTGTCCTAGCCTCTAACCTAGCCCCAGCCTAGGACTATGGGACAAGGCCAATGGGTCTAGAGAGACCTGGGTTCCACTCTTGGCTCTGCTGTCCCTTACTAGGGCTCTTCTCTGACCCTCAGTGTCTTCACCTATAAAATGAGGAAATTGGAACAGATCTCAAAGGCTGTTGAGATGACTAAGTAGAATGATGAATATGGAGCCCTTGACCCATTGTGGGGGCTCCATAAATGTCAGCCCCATGCCTCCCTTCATTCTCAGAGCCTCTTCATTGGTCCCCTTCCTCACTCAGGAACCAAGGTTTTACCCTCCTAATTCCCTCCTAATTCCCAAGACTTTTCTCCACTTCTCCTTTACCCGGTGTCTCTTTGTTGCCCAGCCCCAGGCTAGCTGGGTGGGAGAGAGGCAAACCCCTCCAAGCTGGCCCAGTCCCCCACCTCACTGTCTGTCTCTGCCATTAACCTAACTTTGAAAGTTCAAAAACCTACAGTCCTCTCACTCCAACCCGGAGGCATGACACTAGGGTGTCCAGGCCAAGGACACTGGGCCACTCCCACGACCACCCCAGATGGGGTGGGCTGGTACTGGGTTGGTGCTTCTGAGCAGTGCCCAGAACTGCAGGGCAACTGAGGGTGCCCAGGGACACACCCAGCCTCTGTCCCTCCCACATCAGCCCATGGCTTCTCTACCCAAAAGTCATTCAGAGCAGGGAGGGCACCCACTGCCCCCAACCCTGGCAAGCTCATAGGTGCCCTGGCTCCTTGCAGCAACCTTCACACACAGGTTTATCTTTGCCCTTCCTGGGCCTGTTCTGAACTCTCCCTGTCACCTGTTAGAATCCTGAGGGTCACAGATTGGCTGCTTGCTGGCCACTGGTCAGCTTGGATATGCTATCTGGAGGCCATGCGCAGCTGACACGGGGAGGGGTGGACAGGCATCAGCATCTATGACACAGTACTTGTGGACCAGGAGTCAGGCTCCTTCCATGAATAACCTCTCGAGGGAGGCTCAGAGGATTAAATGACATGCTGAAAGCAGCCGGCAGGTAGAAGGGCCTGCATCTGAACCCTGTCTGACTCAATGCCTTTGCTCTCCCACCTCCCAGAACTGCCTGGCTCTGTCTTCCCCCTCCTCCCCCTGCTACCACCCCCACCCACCGCTGCCATCATTCCCTGCTGAGGCGGCGGCTTCGTTTGCCAGCCTCGGCTTTCTGCCACTCAGCTTGTCAGGCAGTTGCAATGAAACCTGTCACTTAGAGATGGCTCCCAGCCCCCTCCCAGAGACATCTTCACACGACCCCAATTGCCACTTCATTTGTTCATGCAGTCATTCATTCAACAACCCCTCCATTGGTCTGCTCTATGCTGGCCCTGTCCTAGGCACTGAAGACCCAAACCCATCACCCTAGCCCCTGCCCTCAAGCAGCTCCCAGTCGGGCAAGGCGCAAAAAATGTGGGTACAAATACCAGAAGAGAATCAGATTTGGGTAAGACCCATGGGTCCAGGGTAGAGAAAGCTTGAGGAGGACCTGAGGAGGGAGAACTGACTTCTTGTCTCATTTTGTGCATCGAGTTCTTGGATATGCTATCTGGAGGAGGGGATGGCATGGGGAAGGGTCTGGTTATGGGGAAACCCAGGGTGTGTGTACAGGGACATGACCTAAGGGGAAGCTGGGCCTAAAGCCTGGAGAGGAGGGATTATAATATCCTGTTGCTCTCAGGGACCCCATGTAGTCTTCCCACTTGGGGAGACCTGCAAAGCAGAGCCTACTGTAGCTCTGCCTGTATTCTTGGCATCCAGCTCAGGGCTAGGGTTCAGCTCCACAGGACTGGCTCAGGCCGAGGGGGGCAGGCACCCAGGGTTCCCTGTGCACATAGCCAGAGAGGATCTTGGGGCCTCCATTTCCCCTAACTAGGACGAAATGAGTTGATGGTACAGAGTTCCCAGCACAGAAGGTGCTAAATAATTTGACCCTCCCTTTGAGGTCTGACCCCTCCAGAGGGCCCAGTTCAAGAGGACCCCCTGGGCTCTTTACCCCTGCTTGACTTTGCCTGCCAGCTCCCCCGGTACATCCCCTGTCCACTCAGGGATGCAGCTAGGTGGAAGGAATGCCTCAGGCTCCAAAGGCAGACACACTTGGATTCTAACTTCAGCTTAGCCACTTCCCCACCGTATGACTTCTTTGGGCCTAGGTTTCCTCATCTGTAAAATGGGGGTAGTAATACCTGCCACACAGGATAAGGATTTCAGGATAGAGTGAGAACATGGATGTGTATTGTCCAAGGGTGTCTGCCACACAAGTAGAGCTCAGAAATGTTGCCCTTCCACACTCACCTTCGCATTCTTAGATACCAGCGGCTCTGCCAGCCTTAAGAAAAAAATTATGGCAAACTGAGGCCTGACCATGGGTCGGGGGTTCACCTTCTACCACACCCTTCCTCATCCTTTCTTCCCCTTTTCTCCCATTCACTCACCACTTCTCCTCAGGCAAGCCACGGTGAGGCAAGGCAGGCCCTACTCAGCACAACTTCCCTAAGCCTGGCAGCCTGGGCAGGTGGGAGCCCTGGTCAGCGGAGTTCCTGACGGCTCCATGCCAGCTGCTTTCACACACTCACTCACCCTTCCTAGCCGCCCCGAGAAGCTGGAAATGCCAAGCCCCCTTCTACCTGGGGGAAACCGAGGTCCAGAAGAAGAAGTTATTTGTCCTTGAATGGTGGAACTGAAATTGAACTCCGTCCTCACTCTCTCGCACCTCTGGATATCTTTATCCCTATGCCATCTTGGCCCCGACTATATGTATCAACAACCAGTGGGGCAGGAGGGACCGAGAAGGGTGACTTGCTGGCCACAGATATGGGGTGTTCAGAGGTAAAGGATCCCTGATGAAGGAGGTGCTGGGGCCTCATGGACTGGCAGAGGAGGACTGCAAGGGCCCTGATGGCTGCTTGCTAGCCCCAGAGCAAGGAGGGTGCTTCATGAGAGGGACTTCGGGTTGGCTTCCTTTGTAAACCAGGCCTGCCCTCTGGGAGCTACCATATCCTAGGGAGAGAGAGGCCTAGACGTGGGTGGGCAGAAGTGTGGTAGGCAGGAGGATTCAGGGCAACTGCTGGTGTTTGTAGGTGACTGATGTCAGCAAGGAGAGATTGGAGAGCAGTTAGTTCGGTGAGGAGAGTGGGAGCAGGAGCAGACCCCCAGCAAGAGAAAGCAGAGAAACAGGAAGCAGGGGTGTGAAGGGGTGTGGGGAACCCAGAAAAGTTTGATGAAGTGTTGGGTGCAGTGAGGAGGAGGGAGATGGGGGAAGCTGAAGGGGTTCATTAGTCAGGCCCCGGGCTGCTTGCTTCAGCTGTAACACAGCAACTGCTCCACTTTGCAGGGCAGGGAGCTTGGCCACCACCTGAGAGCCAGTCCCACCTAAAGACACACACAGGCAATTCAACATAATGTCAAGAACAAAACAAAATAGGAGTGTGGGCTGGCTTCTGCCCCAGGGGCCTTTGCCCAGTCTGTGGCTCCAGGCCTGCCCCAGCAGCCTTGGGGACTCCGAGCTACAGCGTGGATCTGAGCCCCGGGATGGAGCGCAGGCCAGAGAGGCCAGTGGCTTGGTGGGTGGGGAGGAGGCGGCCAGGCGCCCACCCACTGCGAAGGGGGAGGCAGGATGGTTCCTGGAGACTGGCAAACGGTGGTGAGAGCAGCCCTGAGGGTGGCAAAGCCACAGAGCAGTTGGGACAGGCAGGTATGGGCAGAAGTAGAGCTGCCAGGAATGGAAGGAGCAGGCTGGAAGGTACCCTGGGCTTCAGCTCGTCCTCCTCGCTCACCCCAGGAATTGGGACGCTCTCCAGCAGCCCCTGGAGCTGACTCGGAAAAGGGAAGAAGCCATCACATGGGGAGTGCAGAGGCAGGAGGGCGAGGGCTGGGGCGGGGCGCGGGAGGGTGCGCAGGGCTTGGTGCGCTGGCGAGTGGGCTCGCTGAGCCACGCTCTGATCTGTGCAAACTTTCCTCTCCAGCAACGTCTCACCTCCACACTCTAGGTGGGAGATGAGGCTTAGGGAGGAGCCCGAGAGCATAAAACTGGAAAAGGGCAGAGCTGGGATTTGACTCTGGGTCTGACAGACTCCAACTCCTGTGCTCTTTCCTCCATAGCAGGGCTAGCAAATTGAAAGTGGAGCACCGTCAAACACCAAGACTAATGTAACAGCAGCAATAACAGTAACGTTCCGTGACAGCTTACTACATATCAGATAGTGTTCTGAGTTCCTTATCTATATATTTAACTTATTTAGTCACAGCAATCGTTTGAAATCAGGAGTATTTACCCCATGTCTACAGAAGAAGAAATTGAGGCACAGAGACGTGAGGTGCCTGGTGCAAGGTCACACAGCACAAATTGAACTCAGGTGGTCTGGGGCAGCACCTGTCTCCATAAGTAAATGAGGCACTCTGGCCTCAGAGACCTCTGAAGAGAGCATGAGCCCCTTGTAGGGAAGACAGTTGCTGTTCAATGCCAGACAAAGTTGTCATGCTGGGAAGCAGCTCTGGGTAGCTGAGCATCACAGGAGTTTATGTAAAACTCCTGATTTTTAAATGTGGGAAACACTTTTAAACTTAAAACAAAAAAAGTCCGAGGGCCAAGATATTATGTTCTAACATATTTGCAGGCTAGCTCTGGCCCACAGATGTGGGACCTGAGTGTTCCAGGTGAGAGTGGGGAGCAAGAGGGAGATCTCAGATAGGAGGGCAGGGAGAGGCTTCCTGGGGGAGATGTTTGCAGACCTGTTTCCAGTGGGGATGTAACAAAGGGACAGGTGGTAGAAACTCCTGTGACAAGACTAGTGAGAATAGGATGTGAGAGGGAGGGAGGAAAACGGGGCCCGGGTGGGGAGAAAAAAGACAGGATGTAGGGAAACTGATTTGATGCCCTGCTTTGGTAGTGGCAGAGGTGGCTTACCCCTTGGGACTGGCTGAGTTGGAAGGGCTTGTGGGACATTGGGAAGAGATGTTAGCAGGAAGTTGGCTATGTGAGTTTGGATCTGGGGGGATATGGGAGGGGGAAAGGACCCAGGACAGAGTGGGGGGGATATGGGAGGGGGGAAAGGACCCAGGACAGAGTCAGGGAGGGGTAGAGGCCATCTTGCGTGGGTAGGAGATGAGAAGGAAGCTGGAGGAGCTGCTAGGAAGGTAGGAAGACTAAGGGAAACCACTGCAAGAGTCATTTTGAAAGGAGGGTTTTTTTCTATTTCACTAATGGTTGGATTCCCAGAGAAGTCGGAGTTGTATGTGGCGGGCGGGGGGACAGATGAAGTTCATCTTTACAGCAATGCTACTCAAAATGTGGTCCATGGACCAGTGCATCAGTATTGCCTGAGAGCATGTTAGAAATGGAGAGCCTCAGACCCCATCCTGGACCTCCTTAGCCAGAATCGCTGGAGGTGGGTTTTTACTGGTCATTTTAATGCACACTAGAGTTTGAGAATGACTGCTCTATATTATAACATAGCATCCTGGGCCCACCCAAAGTGGGGTGGGGCCCATGGTCTCTCAGGGTCTTCCGCTCCAAGAGGCAACAGGTGCAACAAGGAGATCACTGGCTATAGAGACACCTTTCCTTCCTCAAAGATACCAGCAAACATTGATATAGCACTTACCACATGCTGGGCATTGTTCTAAATGCTGGAAATGGTATTAAACTGATTTGATCCTCACAATAGTCCCAGGAAGTAAGTTACTATTATTATCATCATCCCCTATTACAGATGGAGACAAGTAACGAGTCACTCAGCTAGTAAATGGCAGAGACAAGATTCAAAGTCTGTGCCGATCCTCACCATGCTGTACATCTGGGCTTACCCAGCAAGTGCTGAGGGAGGAGGGAAGCAGGGGCAAATGGAAAGTAACTGGCATAGGTTCCATCACACAGTGTTTGGCACATGATGGAAGGGGAGCCAGGAGTACCCTGAGAAAAACGCTGACAAGCAGCGACCTGGCTGGGAATGCCCAGCATGGCCCTCCAGGGGGAGGAGAACACAGCTCCCGTCTAGGGGCCTGAGCCCGGAACTGTCCCTTGAGAATCTACCCTGGTCTGACTGTCTACCTTGGGTCTCTTGTAGGTTCTGGCTGTCTCAGATGGAGGTAAGTGACAGAGGGTACAGAGGGGGCCTACCTGGGGTGGGGGAGGGTATGTGAAAAAGGGTGGGGACACCCCTTGCTATCTTTCCAGGGAAAATACCTACAGATGGGGTTGGGCCAGGGGCTGGGGAAGGCCACAAGGCTCACCACCATTTGTCCATCCCCCTACAGAGCTGAGCAGCAGCACAGCAGGGCCCCAGGGCCAGGGTGAGGGCCGAGGCAGCTCTCTCAGTATCCACAGCCTCCCCAGTGGTCCCAGCAGCCCCTTCTCCAACGAGGATCAGCCTGTGGCCAGCTGGGGCCTGTCCTTCGAGCGGCTGCTGCAGGACCCGCTGGGGCTGGCTTATTTCACTGTAAGCCCTGGGATGGGGTAGGGAGGGCAGATGGCAGTGGCCACCATGGTGGGGGTTGGGGGTAGGGTGGCCGGCATGGGAGAGGATATGGATGGAGCTTCAAGCTGGCCAGAATGGGATTCCTGTGCCAGCTGCCTCATCCAGCCTTTCTTTGGCACTTTCTTCTTCTTCTGTCAGCAGGGAACTTTCCTTGTCTCTGCTTCTCATTTTCTCTCTGTGCCCTATCTCTCTGATTTGGCCTCTCGGCCCTATCTTTACCCCAATCTCTTTGACCGCATCCCCTGACTGAGTCCCTGTGTCTCTGACTGCCTCCTCCATCTGTGCACCAGGAGTTCCTGAAGAAGGAGTTCAGCGCTGAGAATGTAACTTTCTGGAAGGCCTGCGAGCGCTTCCAACAGATCCCAGCCAGCGACACCCAGCAGGTGGGAGAAAGGGGAGCAGGGGCCGAGCGGTGGGTGGGACCAGAGCCTGGGTCATGCCCCTGACCTTCTCCTGTCCCTTCTGCAACAGCTTGCCCAGGAGGCCCGCCACATCTACCAGGAGTTTCTGTCCAGCCAGGCCCTGAGCCCAGTGAACATCGACCGGCAGGCCTGGCTAGGCGAGGAGGTGCTGGCAGAGCCACGACCGGACATGTTCCGGGCACAGCAGCTCCAGGTGAGTGTTCCCAGGGGTCTTGGCTTGGGATTAGGGGGCGTGGCCTTGGAAGAAAGGACAGGAGGTGGGATTGTCAGGGGTGGGATGGGGTTGGAGCGGCCAGGGCGAGGGGCAAATTTGGATGCCTGCACCAAAGTAAAATGCCGGGGCAGGGCGCGGGTCAGAGAGCGGTACCAGAGGCTGCGGTGAAGCAGGGGCTAGGGGCGGAGCCTAGCAGAGTTCGAGGCTGGGCCAAGAGTAGGCCCTGGGCTAGATAGATCAAGGAGTTGCGTGGGAGGGGCTAAAGTCTCAGCTGCTAGGTTGGGGACCCAGCCAACCCTGAGGGCTGGGCCAGGTAAGCTGGGGGCAAGTCGAACGCCCCCTCCGGTTCACCGCCCTGGCGCGGGTCCCGCAGATCTTCAACTTGATGAAGTTCGACAGCTATGCGCGCTTCGTCAAGTCCCCGCTGTACCGCGAGTGTCTCCTGGCGGAGGCCGAGGGACGCCCCCTGCGGGAACCCGGCTCCTCCAGCCCCGGCAGCCCTGACGCCACGAGGAAGGTGCGGACGAGGCGCAGCGGGAGGCGGTGGGGCCGGGTGCAGATCTGTAGGGGTGTGTCCACGCTCTGCACGTAGGCTGGGGTCCGGCCCCGAGCCAGCGCCTGGATTCCTCTACCCGCAGAAACCGAAGCTGAAGCCCGGGAAGTCGCTGCCACTGGGCGTGGAGGAATTGGGGCACCAGACTTCCGCTGAGGGCTCTGGGGGCCGCCCGCTCCGCAAGTCTTTCCGCAAGGGTGAGGGTCGGAGGCCACAGAGAAGAGTCGGGGTGGGAGTTTGGGCAAGCTTTGAGAATGCCGCCTTCCTCCTATTTGTCTGTAAATCTGTGAAAACCGAAATACTCTGGAACCACCACGTTCCCCCGGTGGTTCGGTTTCCAGACTAGAGCCCGGAAGTTTGGGAAGCCGCCTCAGTAGCAACACTTCCAAGGCTCCAAGCCGCGTTAGACCCCTGCTGGAGGGCTCCAGCGGAGTCCGCCTGGCGGTGGAGAAGGGGTGTAGGGAGGATGGGCTGTTCTGCTCACTGCTCCCTCTCCCCTAGAGCTAGTAGGCGGGGCCCCAAACTCCGCCCTGCGCAGAGAGTCCCAGGGCTCCCTCAACTCGTCTGCCAGTCTGGACCTCGGCTTCCTTGCCTTTGTCAGCAGCAAATCTGAGGTGAGAGGGCTGCTGGGGGAGACAACGTGCACTACTCATGCCCCTTTGTGTGGCCACCATCATCCCTAGTCATGGTTCCCACCTACGTCTTCCGGCTGCCAACCCTTTAGCCTCCTCACTTTCTTCCTGTCCTCGCTACAGTGGGCCCCATGCATGGCATGGATGTGCATTCCCTTTGTGTGTGTGTGCACACGTGTGGGGGCCCAGGTGTACACAGCAGATGTGGGGGGGTCAGTGGGAGGACCTGTCTCTGGGTGCCCTTATGCCTGGGTGTGCATACATATGTTGCCATAGGAGTATCTCTGCCTGCCTAAAAGTGTGCCCTTTGGCATGTGTGTGCATGTGTGCGCCTCAGTGGGCTTACCTGCCTGTGTAACTCTCTGCATGTCCCTGAATGTGTACACATGACCTTCCCTCCACTACTGCCCTGAATCAGAGCCACCGGAAAAGCCTTGGGAGCACAGAAGGTGAGAGTGAAAGCAGGCCAGGGAAGTACTGCTGCGTGTACCTGCCCGATGGCACAGCCTCCTTGGCCCTGGCCCGACCTGGCCTCACCATCCGTGCCATGCTGGCAGGCATCTGTGAGAAACGAGGCCTCTCTCTACCTGACATCAAGGTCTACCTGGTGGGCAATGAGCAGGTGTGGACCTGGCCTGGACCCCAACTCTAACTCTCTTCCTGATCTTGACCCCAACCCCACTCCTGTCTCTGCTCAGCTTTGACCTCCACCCCAATTCCATTCCCATCCTCATCCCCTTCCTAATTCCAACCCCAGCACAACCCTGCCCCTTCCCCCATGCCCAGCTCCAAATCAACCCAGCACCAACCCCTCAAACTCAGACTTCCACTATCATCCCATGAAAATCCTTTCCCCAACCCATTCTCCTCCTGGTTTCCAGCCTTACCGTTATCTTCACTGTGATTCTCTGGGGGAGAGAGTCGGGGAGAACCACTGCCTGAGCTGGGTTTCCCCCATCACCCCCAGAGTTCCTACTGGTCATCTTTGAAATGGCCATCAGAGGCACCCAAACGCACGTAGCCCATGAAAAACTTTTCTTGAGGTGCAAACTAGACTTAAGCTTTACAGAGGAAATGGGCGGGGGGGGAGGGAGGATGCACTTTAAACCAAACCATCCAGTAAGGGAGATTTGAAGAAAAAATGCTGCATTCCAGGGAGGTCCTGCAGGATTTCATTCTCCCAGATAAGGCCTAAGGCCCTGCCAGGTGGGTGAGCAGAGGGACCCAGGCCAGAGCTCTGTCCTCCAGGTCCACAGGCTGGAGGTAAGCCAGGCAGGATGTGATCAGAAAGAGGGGCCGAAGTTTCAGAGAGTTCCTGGGGGGATGGTAGGCCCTTCTGGCTGGCTCTGGGAAGGCTTCATGGAAGAGGCAGCTGTTGATGAGGATGGGGAGGAGTTTGCCTGGCAGAACTGTCAGGAAAAGACATTCTAGGCAGAGGGAACAGCTTAAGTGAAGTCTGGATGTGAGTAAGAAGTGCAGGGCAAGTTCAGGGGCCTGGAGAGTGGGACTGTGAGGGCAGTGGGAGGATCTCTGCCCACTCAGGCCACCCGGGCAGCCTCTGAAGCCCAGATGGGCTTTCTCATCTGCTAAATATAACTCCCCGCCCACACTCCACCTGTCCCTGCAGCACAGCACAGGCCTGTCCCTGAAAGAGGCTGCCTCCCTGTCCTGAGCTGGTGCAGGAAGTAGGGCCTATAGGAGCAGTAGTCACTACACCTACTGTTTATGTACCTACTGTGTGGCAGGCACTGTGCTAGATACTTTATATCCTTCTGGCATCACAGTGGTTTGGGGGAAGGGCTCTTGTTGTAGTGAGGAGACACAAAGTGTCCTTAGTAGGTGGGGATGGAGAGAAATGGACAAGTGTTAAAAAGGGGACAAGGCCTGGGTGGCTGATGATCAAAGGTGGGTGGTGAGGGAGTAAATGCATCCATGGATTTCACATGCCTGGGAGACAAGGGGGCAGCCATCCAGGAAGTGGGTCCTGGACCAGCCTGGCCCAGGAAGAGGCAGCTCCATGATCCAGGACCTAAGCCTGCTCCTTATCCAAGCAGCCTCATTACCATTTCATGTTCACCTCACTCCCGTTTCTTCTCCATGGCTGTCCAACCTTCTTGCTACCCTTCTCCCTGGCCTTGGCCATACTAGGCTCAACTCCAGCCAGGTGCCTTACTCCATCCTCATCTCTACGCTCACCTGCCCACCACCCTTTCACTCTGACCCTTAGGGATCCCCAGTGGGGGGCATGGGTGGAAGTGGGGTGGTTCCTTCCCACCCTGGGATGGTTAGGGTGAGGAGGCAAGGTCTCTGAGACCCTGCTTGGCATCTGCAGAAGGCTCTGGTCCTGGATCAGGACTGCGCCGTGTTGGCGGACCAGGAAGTGCGGCTGGAGAACAGGATCACCTTCGAGTGAGTTCCCCTCCTCCCAGGCTTGGGTCCTGGACCCCAACACGCGTTTGGGTCCCAGTTCAGGCTGTTGTTGTCCCTCTCAAGTCCCACCCCTGGTGCTAACAGCATCCCCCCAAGTTGTCTCACCTCCCCAGTGTAGGCTGCACCCCCTCTTGGGCCTGTCCCGGGTGGGTTGGGGGAAAGGCGGGGTCGGCTCCCCGCGGTTCCGCAGCGCAAGGGTCCCGTGCAGGCTCGAGTTGGCGGCGCTGGATCGAGTTGTGCGAATCTCCGCCAAGCCCACCAAGCGGCTGCAGGAGGCGCTGCAGCCCATTCTGGCGAAGCACGGCCTGAGCCCGCAACAGGTGGCGCTGTGCCTGGTGAGCTGGGGGACAGCAGGGCTGGGGGGCGGGGGCGGGGGTGGGGAGGGCAACGGGCTGCCTGTCCAACGGGCTGCTGATCTGTTCCCACAGCCAGGCGAGAAGCAGCCGCTGGATCTGGGGAAGCTAGTGAGCTCGGTGGCAGCCCAGAGACTGGTTTTGGACACTCTCCCAGGTAGAAAACCAAGGCCCTGGGGCTTGGTCCCTGGAGATGGCTCTTGCTCAGAAGGGGTCCAAGTGGGAGGTAAACACTAAGGGTGGCGCGCTCTGCCATAGGTGTGAAGGCTCCCGAAGCTGGAGACACAGCCCCGTGCCGCAGCCAGGTGAGCGAGAGAAAGGGCTACCTCTTCTGCCTACTGCACCTCCCCTCCCGGTTGTGGCTCTGACTCCACATTCTCACAGGGCGGCCAGCCTAGAACTCAGAACAAGGCCGCCCACCCCTCTCCACTGTCCCTCAACTCGATGGCCCAGGCACCCAGTAGTATCACTGGGAAGCGGCAGACCTGTGATATTGAAGGTACTTTGGGGATGGTGGGAGCTAGGGACCAGAAGGGTTGGGGACCATTGAGGGTGGGTGGTACCAGAGAGGCTTGGTCTGAGGCAGGGACCTTGATGTTATTGGGGCTGGAACAGTGTCCATTGGGGGTGAGGGGACCAGAGAGACTGAAGGGTGGGAGGGGGGCATTTGGGGAGGCTGTGGTTGTAATAAGGGCAGCAGGACAGTGGTGGGCTAGCATAGGCAGGTCTGCTCTGGTGGACTTCTTGACTCTACGGCCACCCCTAGGCCTGGTGGAGCTGCTGAATCGGGTGCAGAGCAGCGGGGCCCATGACCAGAGAGGCCTTCTGCGCAAAGAGGACCTGGTGCTTCCAGAATTTCTGCAGCTGCCTGTCCAAGGGCCCAACTCCCAGGAGGCCCCACCACAGACTGAATCAGAGGTCCAGCCCAAGGGGGACCCCTCGGACTCTACTGCCCACTCAGCCCTCTGACAGCTGCCCAACAGTCCAGGCCGGCTGCATGGCACCTGGTGGGCCAAGCATGCCATGGGCCCGCTCTGCATGCCCTGTCTGTGCCATGAGTGTCCCTGGCACCTTCCTGCCACGGGCAGGCCCGCAGGAAGGGCCAGAAGGGAGTGGAGAGTGGGCTCAGAGGAGCCGCACCCCCACAGCTGCCACCACTTGGTCCCTTATAGGTTCACTCACCCATCCCTCGCTGCCAGGCCACTGAGGGGAGGTGGGCCTAACCTCTCTGGTGCAGGCATGCCCAGCACAGAGGGGCGGTGTTGGCAGTGCCAGCCTCCCCACCTTGTGCTAAGCCTTAGCAAGGAGCAGAGGAGGGGCTGGCCCCTCCTCAGGGAGCTGGTATGAGTAAGGCCTGGGGTACAAGCAGGCAGCCCCTCCCACTACTCACATAGGCTCTGCTGGACATGTGGATTTTGCAGTTGGCTTAGGGCAGCTGGGTTTGTCCTGGATGTATGATATTGTTATTATAATAGTAATTATTATTCTCCCATGAGGTGTGTTCCTTCTATGCCAGTCTACCCTGTGTACCCCTCAAGCCACACCGCTCTGTCACCAGGGTCAGTGCCAGGAAGCCCTTGGGGACCTCAAGGTGTGCCCCCGACTTCCTGTTGTCAGAACCTCTCTTCCTGACTGCACAGAGTATTGGGGTTTGAATGTGAGAGACAGAGACAGGGAGGAAAGGAGGAAGAGGAGAGGGAGGGGCAAAGGGGAGGGGGGAGGCACTTCTGGGGAGCCATGCCTCGGCCACCTGTCATCACACTGTTCCTCAGTCTGTGGATCTGAGTAGAGTACAGCATCTGGTTATTGTCCTCTGCGTCTACTGGGGACTGAGTGTGTCTCAGCAGACATGGCTGTGGGCTCCTCTGGATGCATTAAAGGCCTTGTAGAGGATACTGGTTGTTGTGGTGGGGCCAGGTTCTGTGCCTTGCCTGCTTTGGCTGGGTGGTCATCCCTGTCCCTAGGTAACCCACATAGGGAGGGAGAGTGGGGAGGACCTCCCAGGAGGAGGGCCCAGCTTGTGAGCAGAGAAGCCAGACTCAGTCCCAGTGCTGTCGAGACAAACAAGGGGACATGGGAACCTTGAGGAGACACCTGGGGGGTGACGGGCTCTCCTGACCACCTCAGACAGGTCAAACTCTCTTCCCCACTCCAGTTCTTTATGCTTGCTGTCCCCTCCGTCAGGAACTGCCCCCACCACCACCACACTCCCTTATTGCACCTCATCCTTGAAATTCTTGACAGAGATCAGTGGGGTTTGTTGATCCAATGTGCCTTTCTTCAGAAGTCTAACCCCCTCAAGCCTTTCTTGGGGGCCTTCAGCCCTCTACCCACTCTGCCCATTTTGTTTGGCTGGGTTGACCAGACTCCCTAGCTGCTGGGCTGGGCTCATGTCCCAGTCCTGGTCATTCAGTGTTTGGTGCAGGGATGATCCTCTGACCCCAGCGAAAATGCCAGTCCTGGTCCTTTACCACTTCCCAGGGATTTGAACAGAGGATACACAGGGAGAGAACCTGCATGTGAATGAAGCCAATGCAGGAGAGCAGGACAGAGATGGAGGGAGATTCCTGACAAAATTTACCTGAATGTCTAAAGTCAACCACCCCTAGACATTCTCATCTAGGCAAGCCAACACGTTCTTGCCGTGTGTATGTGCCTGTGACTCTGAGTGGGTTTTCTGAGACCTGGAACCACAAAAGTCTTGCTTTCACTGAAGATCTCAGCTTGAACACCTCGTGGAGCCTTCCCTGTCACCTGAGCCATGGTCTAAATGTTTGTGTTCCCCTCTCCCTAAATTATGTGTTGAAACCGCAGCCCCAAGGTGATGGTATTAGGAGGTAGAGCACTTGGGATGTGCTTGGTCATGAGGGTGGAGCCCTCATGAGAGGGGCTAGTGCCCTTATAAAAGAGACTGCAGAGGGCTCCTCCACCCCTTCCACCCTGTGAGGACACAGCAAGAAGTTGGCTGTCTACAACCTGGAAGAGGGCTCTCACCGACACTGAACATGCTGACCCCCTGATCTTGGACTTCCAGCCTCTAGAACTGTGGGAAATAAATTTTTGGATAAGCCTCCCAGTCTCTGTTATTTTTGTTACAGCAGCCCAAACAGACTGACACCAGATATGAAGTGCTCCCCAACTTTGTTCTCTACCATGCTGTCCATTTTTCCTCCTTCACAGCACTCATCCCACTCTGTAATGACCTTGTTTACTTATTCACACTTGTTTGCGGACAATATGATAAACATGCCCTGATGGCAGTGACCTTGTCCATCTTAGTCATTGTTGTTTCCCCCTGGCCTACTGGGCTGACAAATGATTCTGCAGCCTCAGATAGACCCAGTGAAGGAAGCAGGGACAGCAGGGCAGTGGGGGTCCTGGGCAGGGGACTGCATTGCGCCAGAATCACAGAATCACATCTGTGGCCAGATGGGTAGGCAAACCCATGTCCCTTCCCCAATCAGCTGTGGAACCTCCCTTACACTTCCTGGGCCCTGGGGCTTCTCCCTGTGGGTAGAGACACTCTTCCATGTGCCAGGATAGAGAGGTAGGGACACCAGGTAAGAGAAGGGTATCTTCCCAAAGTTGGCAGATCCTTCACTCACCCCTGCCCTTCTGAAGACCCAGCAGGGACCAAAAATGTGATGGCCCCATGATAGAGGGGATCATGGGTCAGGTGGGAGAGGCTCCATAGATGTCAGCCCCTGCAGGGGGAGGAAAAATGCACATCAACTCAGGCCCCCAAGTTAGGCGTGCTCCATCCTTTATCTTATTTTTGTCCTCATGACAAAATAGCCTGGCGGGGATGAAGCCAAGGCTACAGGAGGGGAAGTGACTAGCCCAGGATCCTGCAAAGAATTTGTTGCTGGAGCTCGACCAGCACACAGGCTGTCTGACTCAGGGACACACACCAGGGAGGGCCCAGATGCTGTAGGAACCCCTTTTGGAAAGCTATCTCCCTCTGTGGGGGTGGGGAAGGATACATTGATATGGATGCTCTGGGGAGCAGCTTGGGAGTTTCTGCTAAAAATTAAAAACACATAGCATCTGACCCCAGCATTACCACCAGAGAATCACTCACTCCCCATACAGGAGCGCCTTCCCTGCAGGGTTTCTATGACCCCAAAACTGGCAAACAGCCAAATCTGTGGGGTAACACAAAAGGTGGTGGTGTGTCTATGCTCTGCAATACCACACAGCAGATAAGGAATTGGGTACCACATGTCCTTATGTGGAAAGTTCTCCAAGACATGTTACTGTTTGGTAAAAGAAAGTAGAGCAATGCATATGACATGATAACTTTATATGAACCACAGACACAGAGACACATGTATAAGTATATAGAAAGAACAGAAAAGGCTCTAGAAAGATACATGCCAAGCAGATGAAAATGGGGAGGGGACTAGGACCGGGGGGAGTAGTAAAGGACACTTTCACTTTAGCTGTAATGTTTTTTAAAGGATGCAATTTTTTTAGGGGCGCCTGGGTAGCTTAGTCTGTTAAACATCCAGCTTCGGCTCAGATCATGATCTCATGGTTCATGGGTTCAAGCCCTGCGTCGGGCTCTGTGCTGACAGCTAGCTCAGAGCCTGGAGCCTGCTTCGGATTCTGTGTCTCCCTCTCTCTCTGACCTTCCCCTGCTCACACTGTCTCTCTCTCTTTCGGAAATAAATAAAAGACATTAAAAAAATTTTTTTAAAGGATGCAATTACAAATAATTATAATATTTATTTATTTTTTGTTTAAGTAAGCTCTCTTCTCAATGTGGGGCTTGAACTCATAACCCTGAGATCATGAGTTGTATGAGCTACCCATTGAGCCAGCTAGGCACCCCTAAAGATAATTATAACAGGGGCACCTGGGTGGCTCAGTTGGTTGAGCATCTGACTCTGGCTCAGGTCATGATCTCACGGTTCATCAGTTTGTGCCCCGCATTGGGCTTGCTGCTGTCAGAGCAGCTGTCCCCCTCTCTCTCTGCCCCTCCCCTGCTCATGCTCTCTCAAAAACAATAAAACACTTCTAAAAACTAATAATTATAATAACACAAAGAACATCCCAAGGCCATTTCTTTGTCACTCTGAGCCACCATCCCTTTCTCCAGAAGGAGAACCAACTCTTCCTTTGGGGGCTTCAGCCCACCACCCACCTTGGCCCCCTTTGGCTGGCTGCTGTGTCCCTCTGCCACAATCCCCCAACATGTCCCCTGAAGCTGTCCTGGGCTGAGGGAAACCCAGTTCCCTCCTTCCAGCTCTTGCGCTCTCAGAATCCCTCAAGGTCCTGGGCCCTCACTGCAGGGATGGGGGTCCAGGCCCAGGGACAAAAGTCATCACCTGGTGAACCCACAGGTCCTTTCAAAGCCCCTGCATGGAGCTGGACTCCTTGGTGGCTGGGAAAAGTACTGGAACTGCTTCTCCTCCCCCCACCAGGTGGGAAGACTGGAGGGGAGTCAGCCTACCCATTCAGCACCCAGTGTCCAGTGTGAAGGAGGGGAGAGAACACACATCTGCTGACTGCTCTGCAGCTCTGGCACCCCCACCTTACAGAGGACACAGGCAGAGAGAGCAGATGTGACTGCCTGGAGGATGCTCATGGGATCTAAGCCTCTAAGGGAGAAACTTGCTACTTATCTCTGGTCCCTTACACTCTTGACGGCCTTAGCTGTAAAGTGGTATAGGATGGGCACAGAGCGAGCACAGAGCACACAGTGACCTGGGCTCTGGGCCGGGGTGGGGGCAGGTAGAGGCACAGGCTACTCACCTGGAGCCCAGCTGGAAGTGCTGACACAGCTGTGGGCAGATGCTCCCAGGGGCAGCCATTCCTACCTCCAAGAGCGAGCGCAAGGTGCACCCTGCAGGAGGCCTGGCCTGGTGGTCAGGCGACTCCAGTCTCTGGGAGATTAGAGGCTGGAATTTAGCTTCCACAGGGAAAGAAAAGCCCAGAGGGGGAGGAGCACACTCGGTTGGTTATATTAAATCAGAAGTAGCCCAGGCCAGGCACAGACCCATACTGGTACACAAAAACAGGGGCCACCATTCATGTTCCTGCTGGTCTTGGTGGATCCAAGAAAAACAGAACATAAACACACGTGTCCATCTCAGCTCCTATCTCTAGAGAACTGGCTTGGGGATAGAACAGAGGCAGAAAGCCAGGGAGGAGTACCATAGAATTAGCATCCCACCTGTAGGCCAGCCCAGAATGCTGGCTACCAGAATGAGGCCCTGGCCAGCTAAGAAGGGTGGGCAGCAGTAACCCATTAGCCTAGGAAGCCACTGTCTTCCAGCGCTATGGCTGAGGAGTTGAAGGAACCCAGAAGCCAGACCCAAAACCTGGAGTATGGAACTAGAGCTTGGAGCCTAGAACCCAGACCCAGAGCACAAAGCCTGGAACTGGAGTCTGAAGCCCAGACCCAGAAACTGGAGCCAAGAGCCTGAAGTCTAAAAAATTAGAATCTGGAGGGGCACCTGGCTGGCTCAGTTGCTAGAGTTTAAGACTCTTGCTCTCTGGTTTGTAAGTTTGAGCCCCATATTGGGTGTAGAGATTAGTTAAAAATAAATCTTAAAAAAAAAAAAAATAACAGAGGCGCCTGGGTGGCTCAGTCAGTTAAGCGTTCGACTTCGGCTCAGGTCACAATCTCGCAGTTTGTGAGTTCAAGCCCCATGTTGGGCTCTGTGCTGACAGCTCAGAGCCTAGAGCCTGCTTCGGATCCTGTGTCTTCTCCTCCCTCTGCCCCTCCTCAGCTCATGCTCTGTCTCTGTCTCTCAATAATAAATAAATGTTAAAAAAATTAAAAATAATAATAATAACAAAATAAGAATTGGAGTCTGGAATCTGGGATCAGGGATTGCAGCCCAGAACCTAGAGCCCAATGCTGAGAAGCAGAGTTTCTGCTCTGTTGGATGTCAGATGCCTGAAACTGGAGCCAGGAGACTAGAGCTCAGATCCTGGAGCCCAGACCCAGAGCTTGCACCTGAGAATTTATAGTACAGGGCCTACGGCTCCAGGCCTGGAACATGGAGCTCAGGACCTGAAGTCCAAAGCCAGATCTCAAAGGTTCAGGTCTGGAACCTAGAAGTTGGAGCATGGGACGACCATCTGAGAATGTGCCGTTCACAACCTCACCCTCAGGTCTGTCCCTGAGGCCGGCATGAAAGCACAGAGCTGGAGCCACATGAGGAAGGGAGCTGCAGTGGAAGAGGGGATTTCTGAGAAAAGCCCAACGCCACCTCAGCTCTTCTGGCCACAGACTTTGGCCTCATCAGTCAATGAGTGACTGGTGCCTGGGCCACCAGGATTAAATATTAATCAGAGCACTTATCCCCCAACCAAGGATGGGGCATCCTCAGGTCAGCTGCCCTGCATCCAGGGATCTAATGTAGCATGGGGCGCCCAATCTGGAAAATGGGGATTAGATGGGGTAACATCTACTGGGCAGCTCAGATTGAAGTCCAGACTCTCCAAGGGAAGACAAAGTCAAGAGAGCCAGGAGAGAGATTGCTCTGTTTCCTAAGGGGAGGTGGCAGGTGGCCCCTATTATGTCACCCAGCCCACTGGGGAGAATGGCTGCCTTGACCACACATACAGAGAGGATGCACCTACGCGTGTGTGATGGACACACACGTCTGTGTCTGTGTGCAGTGGTGCTGGCCTGAATAATGAGATGGAATGTTCACTGCTGTGACCACAATATGCTGCAGCATGCTGATGCATAGTGGCCTTATATGTTGGTGGGGTAAATAAACGTGTTGGTTCAAAGAGGCAGGAAGAGCCCTGTTATGGGATTATAGTGGTCATTAGTCAGTTCTCCCCCCAAAAATCTAGTTCATGGAGCGATGGTCTGGAATGTTCATTTTTCTTCCGTTGATTGTCCTCAAACTTTAGGTCCTGCAGAAAACTTACATGCAGCAAACCATGTGTATTCAGGGACCAAATGGATCTTAGCCAAGGACTGGAGAAACAGCGGGTGTGCCAACTTCCACAGCTTGCTCCGTTCCTGGACCAAGCACTTGTTCTTGGGATCGTTCTCTCCTCTGCTCAGCAGTCATGCCACTCCCGGAAAAATTGTTTTCACTGGCAGGACCAAATTCACTATCTGTCAGTCTGTCACATTCACGTTGGCCGTGCTGTCTCAGCTCCTACCTACTGCTCATTCCCAACCCCTTGCAAGATGCCCCTGCCCCCAGCACTATCCCGGGACAGCTTGCCCAGGTCACTAAATCTGCTCTGTTCTCATGTTCTCTGCGGCATCTGACCCGGCTGATCACAGTGTATCTCTCAAAACCGGGGGCAACCCGGGCTTCTGGGGCATCTGCTTGCCTGTTCTTCTTCCTGATCCCTGTCCTACCTGTCAGCTTCCTCTCAGGAGTCTCCTCCTTTTTTTTTTTGCCCTCCCTCAAATGTGGCTGCTCCTCTGGACTCAGCTCTGGACCCCATCTCTCCTCAATGTGCATATTCTCCCTTGGGGGATGTTGTCACAGGCTACACCTGAGGCCTTTGAGGTAGGCAGGATGCCAAGTCACTCTGGGCCCCAAGGCCATGACAGTATGCTGGTCTTATATACTAGCAGAGACAGGTTTGAAAACAGAGAGGTGACCTGGTCAGAACTGCATTTTGAAAAGCTGGCTGGCTGCTTTTTTTGGAAACCAGATTGGAGGGCACAGGGCAGAAGCAGGGAGAGCATTCAATGGGAGAAGGTGGCCCTGACCAGGGAGGAGGTGAAAGGCTTAGGGAGCTCCCGCAGAAGGGAAATTGGGAGTATTGGGTGATGGATGAAGGAGGTGGAGGTGGAGGACACGTCAAAGAAGTCTGCTCTGTTTCTGGCTCAGATCGATGGACCACATGCTGCTGCTGAGGCTCAGAACGCGCAAGAGGCCCTGTCTGGGGTAAGGAGCACGTCGTGTGCTCATCCAACTGCTCACCCCAGAGGCACCTCAGACACAGTCTGTACAGATGGATCCTGGCATCTTCCCTCTAAAACTGCTTCTCCTCCTGGGTGCCATTTCTCACTGTGAGACACTACCCACTACCCAGGCTACAGGCCCAGAGGTCTGGGGGAAGCATTGGCCACAGTGCAGGTGGGCAGACAGGAGTCATCGTTCAGGGGGACATGTAGAATCTGTCTCAGACTGGAAGGTGAGCAGGAGGGGATGAGGTGGACAGAGGAGCAGAGCCTTGGTCGCCTTTTCCACTGCTCTCAGGAGTCTTGAAAACCAATCTGGTCAGCTCCCAAGTTTCAGTGCTTTTACTAGCGCTTAGTAGCCCCCACCCCCCATTTTGGAAGCAGTTGCTGTCCATACCATTTTGCAATTATATCTCTTGCAATGCATTTGATCGATAACTGCCTCCTTCACTAAGCCCCAAGCTTCATGATATCAGGGAAGGTAGACTTCAAAATTATCAAAGATCCTAACTGTGTTAAAAAGAAGCACCCTCTGGGCACCTTGTTGGCTCAGTCAGTTAAATGTCCAACTCTTGATTTCAGCTCAGGTCATGATCTCACCGTTTGTGGGTTTGAGCCCTGAATCTGTGCTGACAGTGCAGAGCCTGCTTGGGATTCTCTCTCTCTCTCATTCTCTGTCCCTCCCCTTCTCTCTCTCAAAATAAGTAAAATAAACTTTTAAAAAATCACTCCTAGTTCATAAGAAACACCTTGAATACAGCCGCTCCTGCTTAGGATCTGACCAGAGCAGGGCAGGGGAGAGGAACAGGGCCTATGGTCGAGGTCCCTGGACCCACTGTGGATGGGGGTGCTTGAACCCAGACAGCCTTTGAGCCTAATGTGACTTTAACAGGGTCTCTGAGTGCAGGGCTCCTGGGTGGCTCAATCGGTTAAGTTTGACTTTGGCTTAAGTTATGATCTCACAGTTTATGGGTTTGAGCCCCATGTCAGGCTCTGTGCTGACACCTTGGAGCCTGGAGCCTGCTTCAGATTCTGTGTCTCCCTTTCTCTTTCTTCCCCTCCCCCACTCACTCGCATGCAGGCGTGCGTGCACGCTCTCTCTCTCTCTCTCAAAAGTGAATAAGCATTTAAAAAATATTTTTTAAAAAACCCAGCATTTCTGAGCCAAAGGATGATTCCAACACAAGAACTTAGCAATGACTGCATTTCCCTGGCTCAGCAACACCCTTCCCATCTATGCATGAAACCCAATCTTACCCAAATCATTCCCTCCAGTTTAGAGAGGTTATGGGACACCCAAGCATTCACTACATAACTTAGGGTTCATGACAGGACATGATCCAACCATTAAAAACAACATTGGCACTGAGTATAAGGACACAAGAAAAGTAACATGTAATGGTAGATGGAAAAAGAGCAAGATGCAGTCTTTCACAGATAGTAACATTCAAATAGGTTAAAAAGGCATAGAGGAAAGGATGAAAGGCAGTATTCTGTTACACTAATGTTTCTAAGACACAGGATTGTTTTTATTTTCCTTTTTCTATAAATGGACACCTTGATAATAAGCACCAGGTGGCTGATTGCCTTAGTTCTCCATAATCTCCCAGAACAAGCCATAAGACTATATGGCTGAATTTCCACACCAGGGCACTTTTTAAGTGAAAGGGGACTTTGGGCCAACTGTCATAAGCCAGGACTTGGCCAGGTAAACCAGGACTTGTGGTCACTCTACCCCAAACCCATCCCAGCTGCATCTCTGCTTCCCACCCCTCCTCAATCCTCTGGGATTTTGTGGCCTAAACTGACACGGCCACAATGTGGTGGAGCCTGGATCCAAACCCAGGCTAGCCTCTTTCTCTGCTCTTAACCACTTTGACAGAAAGCGCATTGTGAACACTAGCCAGAGGACAACTTCACAGTGCTCACAAATGAAGCATGAACTAGTTAACCCTTATTACCTTAAAGGGGAGCTGTGCAGAAATGTCCATCTTGATGGGATGTCTACCTTGATGAGAAAGGCTGGGTCTGTGTCACCCTAATATATGTGAAATATTGAGTAGGGCTGTAGCTCAGGGGATCCCAAGCAATCAAAGTGCAACAAGTGGGCAAAAGGAGTTTTTGACCTGAAATAGAGCTGAGAATCTAGAGGAGGTAGGGCCGTTCCCTGGGTTGGGACATGGCAGCCATCCCAGAGACAGTGAGAAGGGCACAAGAGCATGAAGAGAACACACATGCTGAGGGACTCTTTTAGGCAAATGGGTCAATTAGTTCACTGACTTCAACTCACTGCAAAGGAGGTGCCAATTGCCATTTTATAGGTGAAGTGACTTGCCTCGGCACCCCAGGCTGACTCAGGGATTAGACCAGGAGAGAGCTGGCCTTGCCAATATTGGCCCAGTGTACAGTAGGAACTCAACTCATGTTCTTAGGAATGCACGGATAGACATGTGTCTGGTTGGCTAATTGGGTGGGTGGATGGATGGATGGATGCGTGGACAGACAGACGGGTAATGTTAGACAGGTTACACAGGTTACACACAGTCGCCTAAGCTAGATCTTGAACGGAACCCACTACTGCTGGATCTGTTAAATCGTACTCCCTTAGAGGGAAGCTCCCTTCTCATCTGCCTTGTGAAGCTGGGCCCCCATTTGGGCTCCACAGTCCCATGAAAGGGAAACAAGCTTCGCAAAAGCTCCCTAAGAGCCCTCTCTGGGTTTCAGGAGTTCTGGAACAGACCTCCTAGCATCATGAGCCTCTCAATCCAAATACTCAATTGTCATATATTTCCCCTTTCTCCTATCCTTCTCGACTCACCCACTCCACTGCCCAAGTATCCCTGGGATGCATCTTCTCCTCCCCAACCCTCCCCATATCCACCTGATTCAGACCTCATCATCTCTTCTCTGGACCATCCAGCCTCTTACCTGGCCTTTCTGCTTCCAGACTCACCCCCTTTGACAGACACCCACTCCAAAGGACCACTCTAAAATGCAGACCAGGCCCTTCCTGATCTGGCCATTCTCTCAGATGCATCCTGGATTTGTAGTCAGTCACTGGAGACCTCCCCACTCCCTGACTCAATACTATGCAGCCTTTCTGGGTTTCTCTCTATTACTTCCTCTATCACATATTCCCTCTCCTTCAAGAATCCCCCAAGACCTGCAGACAGACTCATAGGCATCCAGATGCATGGCAAGGCTACAGGGTGATCGGGTCACTCTGTGGGGTGTCCCGTCAGGCCAAGAATGAGGGAAAGGGGCTGGAGCCATGAAATCTCTCTGGGAACGCTGGGAACAAGGTGCTTGAGTGGCATCAGGGTTTCTGCCTGGGGGCAGGAGATGTGTCTGTGCCCTAGCTTGGTTTCTGTCTCTTTCAGCTTAAGTTTCTGTGTAGAGAAAGGGAAAGCCTGACCACAGACTCTCCCAGCAGAGCTGACGATTAGTAATTAACTGAGAGGAATCTCAGGGGTGAGGTTAATCGGGGAACAGAGGGAGGGCAGCTAAGGTTTGGGGACTTTGCCCTTGACCCAAGGGTATAAAAAGGGTCCCAGCTCTTCCTCAGGCCCCTGGGGCTTCCTTCCAGCAGCTGAGCAGGAGCTGAAACACAGAACCCCAAGGTAAGCCCAGGGCTCCCCTGTCCGAAACCCATCCCCAAGTCTTAGTAGGAAAGAGCCTATCACCCCCAGTCCCCCACCTCTGTCCTAACTGTGCTTCCCCTTCCTGTACCCATAATCTCAGTCTCAGTCCAGCCTGGCTTCCTCCCCCAAAGTAAAAAGGACTCATGCTCTTCCAGGGCTTGGAATTCAGGTTGGCCTCCCACCCATCCCCACAACAGCCAGGGGCCCTTGGGACATTGTAGAGGTGTGGGGGTATGGGTTGCTAGTACAGATTGGCACTCCTACCCCAACAACCAAGAACTCCTGGTGCAGTTGAGGAGATGCCGAAAGCAAGCCGAGGGCTTCCCAGACATGGGGATATCAAGGGGAAACCTTGTTACCTAAACCAGTCCTGGTCTGAGACTCATTCATGAGAGAAAGGCCATCTGGCAGGAAGGGAGGTGGATGGGGAAAGAAGTTCATGTGTCAGGAGAGCCCAGGAACTTGAGATCCAGGTCAGCAGACCCTCCCCTGATTGCATGTCCAGCTGGTCCCATGAGCAAGCAGATGTCCATGGTCCCTCACTGCTCTCAGGACGGTCCAAACTCCTCCTGCATGTGCAGCCTGGGCCCACATCTGTGACCTCTGCCAGCACGCATGTTCCCTGGCCCCCTCCAGCTGCAGGGCATTCTCATTTCCTTCCAGCCCAGGGCTCCTGCACACATGCCCTCCTTGCTCTCCATCTGGGAACTCCTACTCCTGCTTCATCTCAGCTTAATCACCTGTCTCTCTCCTCCTGCAAGAGTCTACCCCCTGCCTCAGGGCACTCTGGTGGCACCTGTATCTGTCACTAGAACACATTGCCCCCATTACCACTTGCCGTCTACTTGAGGGATTATTTCATTGACATCTATCTCCCCATGAGACTTTGAGCTTTTAGGGGGCAGGAGTTGTCCTTGTATTTATGAGGTCATCACTGTACCCCATCATCTAGCTTAGTGCCTGGGATAGAATAGAACAGATGCTCAATCAATACTTGCTGAATGAATGAATAAATGAATCTGGGCTGAGCCCCTGAGTGTGTATCTCTGAGTATATGTGGGTGTACTTCACTGAGTGTACTTCACTGAGTGCGTGTTTGGGATCACACGCCATGGGTGTTTGTGCATGTAAATATGTAGGTATGGATGTCAAGGGGTGGGTGCGTGAGTATGTGTAAGTTTCCAGGACCCAGTAGTTGTCATTCAGTGTTGCTATGGCCCCACTGTGTCTGCCTAGGATGATGGCCTATGGAGAGAGGCTGGGGAGCCCAGCTGTCTCCCCACTCCCGGTCCGAGGGGGACACATGATGCATGGGACGGCCTTTGCCTATGTGCCCAGCCCTCAGGGTGAGTGCTGCTCCCATCCCTGGTCCCTTTATGCCCATAGTCGCTCACATCCCTGCTGAGGTCTCCATCCCTCTGCCTCTCCCCCACCCCCAGCCAACCCTGCCCGTCCCAGGGCTTCTGGGAACTCCTGACCAGCCTCCCTCCCCAGTCCTGCACAGGATCCCAGGGACCTCCGCCTATGCCTTCCCCAGCCTGGGCCCTGTGGCCCTTACCGAGCACAGCTGCCCCCGTGGGGAGGTTCTGGAGTGCCATGACCCGCTGCCTGCCAAGCTGGCCCTGGAGGAGGAGCGGAAGCCAGGTGGGCCTGGGAAGGGGGTGGACAGCAGGGACGTCAGCAGTCAGTGCCCTAGACCCTGGCCCCTGTGCTCATGGCTGGCCCATCTCCAGAGCCTGAGCTGGCCCAGAAGCTGCGCCGGGCTGGCATGACACTACTCAAGGTGCCTCTGATGCTCGCCTTTCTCTACCTCTTCGTCTGCTCCCTGGACGTGCTCAGCTCTGCCTTCCAACTGGCTGGAGGTAGGACCAGAGGAGGGGATCAGGGCAGGGTTCCTGAAAGGCATCAGGCAACACTGGTTCATGCTCCCCAGGGAAGGTGGCTGGTGACATCTTCAAGGACAATGCCATCCTGTCCAATCCAGTGGCAGGGCTGGTGGTGGGGATCCTGGTGACCGTGCTGGTGCAGAGCTCCAGCACCTCCACGTCCATCATTGTCAGCATGGTCTCCTCTGGCTGTGAGTTGGCTCATCAGGGCTAGGGAAAGAGCATGGGGGCTGGGTGTGTGGATGGGGGCTGAGGTGGTATATTGGGGCCGGGAGGCTGGGGGGAGGAGTGGGGACAGAGAGCTAAAGGCAAAGGGCAGGGCTCTTTCTGCATCAATCACTCTGTCTTCCAAGGCAGGGCCAGGAGTCTCAGCCAGGGGTGCCCTAAGATCTGGAAAGGGTGGCAAATGGGGAGTACAGCCCCAGGGAGGCTCAGCTTCACATTACCACACAGTTCCTCATTCCATCAGCCACAGAAGAGGAACCTGCTAGAGATATACATATGATTTATTGCAAGGAATTGGTTTACATGATTGTGGGGCTGGCTAAGCAAGGCCAAAAGCTATGGGGCAGGCTATGAGGAAGGGCAGACTGGAACTCCTGGGCAGAAGCCAATACTGGGTATTGTTCATAAGGCCTTGTATCTCAGTTTTGCTCATAAGGCCTTGTATCTCAATTTTGCTCATAAGGCCTTGTATCTCATTGGATGAGGCCCGCTCAGATGATCAAGGATAATCCCCTTTACTTAAAGTCAACTGGTTGTAGAGGTGACTCACAACTGCAGAATCCCTTCACAGCAACATCTAGACTGGTCCTGGGTTGAATGACTGAGTACTATAGTCTAGCCAAGCTGACACTCGACACTAACCATCACACTCATGTATACACGCACATACAAGCACAGATACTTATTTACACACAGGACATGTGCCCTCATATACGTATGTGTGCATGCAGTGCTTCTGTTCACACGCATGCGCACATATAGCATGTGCCCATATGTACCTGTGACAGCAAGGCTGGGCAGCAGGACTGCCCGATGGGGGCTGGGATGTGGGTAGTGAGTCTAGAGGGATGTGTTGTGGGGTCAGGAGCTGAGTGGCTCTCAAATAGGTAGTTAGGAGGTCCTCTCTTCTACCAGTGCTTGAGGTGAGCTCTGCTATCCCCATCATCATGGGCTCCAACATTGGCACCTCTGTCACCAACACCATCGTGGCCTTGATGCAGGCGGGGGACAGGACTGACTTCCGGCGGTAAGGGAGTAGAGTGGTGAGGGGCTAGAGTGGTGAGCGGCCTGTGTTTGTCACAGGGGTGGTCCCAGGGGACAGGAGTCCCCAGTGTAAGTGCATCCCAGCTCTAGCCTGCCCTACAATGTGGCCTTCCTGCCCAGGGCCTTCGCGGGGGCCACGGTGCACGACTGCTTTAATTGGCTGTCAGTTCTGGTCCTGCTGCCTCTGGAGGCTGCCACTGGGTACCTGCACCATGTCACTGGACTGGTGGTTGCCTCCTTCAACATCCGTGGGGGCCGTGATGCCCCTGACCTGCTCAAGATCATCACAGAGCCCTTCACCAAGCTCATAGTCCAGGTGGGGGCAAGGTTGGCATGGGGTGGAGGCTGGGGGATAGTAAGGACCCCTCTCTTACTCCCCCCACTCCACATCCTGCCCACAGCTGGACAAATCTGTGATTACCAGCATTGCTACTGGTGACGAGTCCCTGAGAAACCATAGTCTCATCCGGATCTGGTGCGGCCCAGACCCCACGGAGGTGAGTCTCACGTCTGGCCCCAAGTAGTAAGTAGTACTGTCCTGATTCCTTCCAGCCTCACACTGACTTTAGGCAGCTATTACCAATCAACTAGAGTCAGCATGTAATCGATTTAGCCCCGTGATTCTCAAAGTATGGACCAGCAGCATCTGTACCACCTGGGAACATATCAGAGCTACAAAGTATTCAGCCCTTCCCTAGACTCTAAACAAACACTTCGCGAGGGCGGGGGGGCAGGGGGGGGAGGCGCCATGCATATGTGTCAACAAGTCTTCTAGGTCTGCTCCATGCTCATGTTTGAGAACCACTGGTCTAGCTCAACCTTCTGGTTTCATAGGTAGAGAGAACAGGCTTTGAGAGGCTGAGACACTCAGAGCCTGTCCAGCCGGCTCAGGGCCCTGTGTGCAGGTCTAGCAGTCTGGGGCTCTCTCCTCCCCACCAGGGTGCCAGGGAGACTAGGATCCAGCTCTGCCATGTTTGGGGGCCCAGGTAATAGGGGGCACGGCGGGGAAGGTGGAGAAGGATGCCTAGGAAAGCCGGACAAAAAAGAGCAAGACCAGAGGGCTGTGTGGAGACCTCACTGGAGCCACAACTGCCACTTGTGGTGACCCCGGGGTTCCTCCACCTGGAGACTGTCACAGGCGTGTGTCTACTTGTCCTTTGGCACTGTTTCCACTGCCCAGAATGAAGATATCGATGGAAACTTGTGGACCTGCCATTATACCAGGCTAAGAAGGAAACAGGCAATTAGCACACTTTCTCACTCAGCCATAAAAAAGGAAATGCTTCATCAAAACCATAATCCCCAGTATTTGCTTCTCCCTAATTATCACATACAAGAAGAACTCCATTTGGAACAAGATATGAGGAAAGCCGAAGCCAAAGGCGCAGCACAGCCTGTCCCCCTCATCCTTCCTACTTGCTACTTGATATTACCGGCCCTTTATCCCAGCGTGAACAGAGATCATCCTTTCAACCATGGCCTATGAGGTTCCTTTGCGTCTGAGTGGTGCACAGCTCTGCTTCGGTCCTTTGAGTGTTCAAGGCAGTCTGACATCAAAAAGCCCACACGGGCAGCTCTTACGCTGGCTTGGTGACCCTTCTAACGCAGCGCCACCTTCTCACCAGCCCTCTGGGCCCTCTCTAAGCTCTCTGAATTGCCCAAATCCTCTCTACTTCAAAGCAGAACCTGGATGACAGAGAAATCACACGGTTTGATCGTCAGAAAAAGACAAGCCGTGGAAGGGAGGTCCTGAGCTGTGGAGTTCCTCACTTGCTCTGAAATCCCTGTTGCCCACCTGCAGCTGCATTCAGCAGGTCTCCCCTTATAATACATGTACCAGCCGTAACCCTGCCCTGACGGAGTCCTCACAAAATGCTGGCGAGCTGGACATGAGTATCCCATTTTCCACAAGAGGAACCTGAGGCCTACTGACGTGAAGTAACCCACTCAAGTTCACTCGGCAGGGGCTGGCCTCACTGCTCCTGATGCTCCTTGCCTGAGCCCTGGTTTCTCATCTCAGCTCTTGCAGGAGAACTCTTCTTTAAGAGCAGCCTCCAGATGGGACTTCCCTGGCTTGGAGAGTAGCTGAGGGGTGGGATCCGAGCTCCCCGTTCTCACCCTCTCTCTAGGTCAGATGCTGCAGAACACGGTTCCACAGCCATGTGCTTGTTCTTGCCATGTGTGCTGGTGGTTTCTCCCTCACCAAAGACTTGCATTTTTCCTTTGGCCACCAAGTCTCCCTTCCAACCGGTCCTCATGGCTTCCAGCTTTCACCAAACTGGACCCAACTTTACCCAAACCAGTCTCCAAGGAACCAAGTCACCAAAGACAGTACTGGGAATCTGAGATGGTGGAAGAAAACCCAGAGGCAGTTTTAATGTTGACGCTCCAGAGACCTAACACTAGAAAATTACCTTCTTACGTACTCACACTTTGGATTGTCAACCATACTTGACTGGTCGAAACAAGCATCCTTTGAAGACTCGCCATGGGGAAACAGGATTTATCACTTTCCCATTTTACAGCTGAGGAAACTGAGGCTCAGAGAGGCTTGCCCAGGTGCATGCCATTGAGGTAGGATGAAAATCCTGGTGGAGTCTGGAGCCCATGCTTCTGAACCCCCATCTTGCTGGCTCTTTCAGAAGCCAGCCCAGTGTTCCACCATATATGTCCATTCCCCGCTCTGCCCACCAGGCCTGAATGCCACCAGGCGACCACAGTCACCCAGAGACTGCCCCCCCGGGTGATAGGTACTGCTCTAAAAAGGAGTTCTCCTCTTTGCCACCAGACGGCGCTGCTGGCACGGTGATTTCTGCTTCCAGGAAAAACAAAGACCCTAGAGCTCCCCTCACCCTGCAGCCTGAACCACCACACAGGCCCATCCTGTGCGTTTTTCTCCAGGGGAAGGAGTCCTGGAGCCTGATTCACAGTCTTCTGTGAGCTTACTTTCAGAGGTGCCTCCTTAATTTGGGGTGTCCCTACAAACACTTAAATCCTAACTCTCTTCCAAGATTCCTCAAAACTAGTCTCTTGGGAAGAGATGGGCAGCATCATAGACCTCATGCTGCAGGGAAGGAAACAGAGGCCCAGAGAGGTTAAGTGTTTGTTCCAGCATCACATAGCTGGGAGTGGCTCAACTGGGGTCTCAGCTTAGGCCTGCCTGGCCCTCATTTATTCTGTTCTTCCCACCCCCACCACATCCCCAGGCCCAGGCCGGATGGGCACATCTAGGGGTATGTCCCAGACCCTGGGCTGCCCAGTTCTTTATCTAGGCTAGAGCTCCCACCTTCTTGACAAGGAAGCCCTGAGCCTGCTCCGTCCCCTCCCCCAGTACCCACCCCCAGCCTGACTGTGCAGTCTACCCACGCTCTCGCCTCCCCACTCCCCTACTTGTCTCTTGCCCTTTACAGTGTCTGGATTCCCCCTGTGGGCTCAGCCAGAGCCACACAACCCCATGCAGGAAGGTCAAGTTTCAAAACCCTAAAGGCCTTAGCCCTGAGTCTTGCCTTGCCCTGACACAGCCAGCCCTGAGTGGGACGCCAGTGAAGTTCCTCACTTAAGAGACCCATGGGCCCAGCCAGGTCAGTGGGGCACAGGCTGGTCAGGTACGCATTTATCTCAGGGATCATCTGCCTCCCATGGTTCCAGGCTGGTCCCCCAAGGTCCTCCCCAAAAGGGCCAGGATCTCAGGATCTCAGGTACACCTGCAGGAGCCATTGATCCTGACCTAGGAAGTCAATCTCACAGAACACATACACACACACACCCTTCCCACCATGCAATCCTGAACGGGCCCAGGGATGGAGGGAGTCTAATCCTTATTAGGAGCCACAATTTACTGAAGACGTGTTCTGGGATAAGCCTGCAGAGAGCACTTCACACACATTTTCTCCTGTAACCTTTATAAGAGCTCTTTTGCTATCCTGCTTTAAATAGGCACAGAGAGGTGGCATGACTTGCCCCAGTTGGTATTAAGAAACAGGACTTGCTCAGATCTGCTGGACAGCAAACACATGGCTCTCTCCCATCACTTTCCCAGCCTGCTTTTCCAACAGAGCCCAACAGAGGGTGTTCTCTCCTGGTTTCTCAGTTTGCACTTCTGGCCTGGGTTTGAGGGTGCCCCAGGGCCCTGGTGCGGCCAGCTGGAACACAGATGAGCACAGTGCCTCAGTCACAGCAGCACATACCACTAAAATAAACCTGATTTAAAGCCAGGCACCAGAAATACTTCTTACTATCATATATTTTATAAATGACACAGTTTGGAATAAACCCCAAAGGAGCTGCAACATTGAAGTACCAGTCCCCAACCTGAGCCGCTACCCTCAGCACAGGGGAGGTGGGGGGAGGAGATGAGAGGCAGAACTCCTGGGTGGGGGGGGAGGGGGGATGGACTAGGGCCCCTATCAGCTCCCAGAGGAGGCAGAATGCAAATAAGGAAAAGTTGTAGCTCTGGTGCTTTTCCTGGGGCCCTGGAAGTAATTGCCTGTTCCTGGGGCTCAGTTCCTCCTTTGTGAGATGGTTTCTCCCCATCCAAGCCCAGCCCACTTTCTCTTTTCGAGGCTAGGATCCGGAGGGAAAGGTAAGGCATTCCACTTGCATTTAAGAAAAAATAATTCCTCAATCCAATGAGGTTGCAAATTAGTGGCCCTCACAGGATGTGGTTTCTCTTGTAGAAATGGGCCACTTGGCCAAGCTGGGCTGTGTCCCTGGATGGTGACAGAGGCCTGGGCCTGAGTGGCTGCTGCCCCTAGAGCCCCAACACACACTCCCCCACCACCTCCACACTTAGCCTGAGCCCCTCGCTTAGGCTACCTGCCTGGCTCTGGGCCTTCTGAATCGGGGGGCCTCTCTGGAAGCTCCCCTCACTTCACTGACAGTACGTGGCAGGTGGAGGAAGGGTGGGGCCTATACTTTTGCCCACCTGTGGTCCCGCCACTCCCTGCACCCCAACATCTCCCATAAGGATTTGAACGAGAGGACAATGGAGCTTGGGCTGATGGTGGCTCAGGGGAAAGGATGGGGCACAGGTGCTGGGGAAGTGGGGGCACCAAGAGAGGGACGTGTGATAAAGGATGAGGAAGGGAGAGTTTTCAGGAGGGCCATGGTCAATAGGCCCAATGCCAAGGAGAGGTGGAAGAAAACAAGGACAAGAAGCCACCGGATCAGGAGGCTGCAGGCTCCAGTGAGAGCCAGATGAGCAGAGTGATAGCACGGAATATTCAGAGGGCTGACCATGGCGAGATTCTTGTGTGGCGGCTGTTTTCACCTCCAACTCTCCAGCTGAGGAGATAGGCTCAAAGAAGACAAGCAAGCTGTCCAAGGGCATGTAGCCAGGAGGCCCACTTCCATACCCCCACCCACCACTTCTTCCTAACCCCCACCTTATCTCCAACCCCTGCTGCATTTTCCTAAATTCTAAATCACTCTCCTCTTAATCTAGGCTCCCACCCCCATGTCCAGGGCAGAGGTCAATACCAGCTGGACCACTGGAAATGCCACCATGGAGAAATGTGAGTGCCTGCATCATGGGAGATATTTGGAATGGCAGGGGCAGAGCCGGGCAGAGGAAGGGCTGTCCCCAACCTGGCTACTGCTGCTACCAGCCTCAGGAAAGCCAGCTGTCAATGAGCTCAGCTCCTAGGCTTGGGTTAGGCCCTGCTGTTGAGCCGGAGGTGGGGCCCGAGACTCCATTCTCAAGGGGGCAGTAAAGGTGGGATGCTGGGAACCAGCTGTGGGGGCTCAGCTCTCAGCAGCCTGACACCTCTTCTGCCAGGCAACCACATCTTCGTGGACACAGGGCTCCCCGACCTGGCTGTGGGGCTCGTTCTGCTGGCCGGCTCCCTGGTGGTCTTATGCACCTGCCTCATCCTCCTCGTCAAGATGCTCAACTCTCTGCTTAAGGGCCAAGTGGCCAAAGTCATTCAGAAGGTTATCAACACTGGTGAGCCCCAGGAACTGGGTGTGCGGGCCCCAGGATGGGCCCTTCCAAATCTCACTACACCCCACTTGCTGTGTGATCTGGGTAAAGCCCTACCATCTGTGAGCCTCAGTTTCTCCCTGTGAACAAAGAAGAGGTTGTGCTCGGTGATTGCTGAGGCCCTTGAGGTGTTGGCGGCTGGGGATCTGTGGCTGCCTCTGGCTGCGGCTCCGTTCTAGCAGGTGGCTCTAAACAGCTCCTCAGATTCATTCAACAAGTGCTCATGAAACCCGTGTGCCCAAGCATGATTTAGTGCCAAAGATACAGAGGTGAGCCCCAGAAATGGATCCCACCCTCAGGGGGCTCACAGACCAGAGCGGGGGACGGATGTACAGTGAAAAATTAACGACTGGGTGGGGATACATTCAGACAGAGAAGTTACTGCCGAGAAGAAATCAAAAATGACAAATACGGAGTGTGGAAGAAGCTGCTTTCAATGGGCCGTCAGCGGCCTCTGTGAGGAGGCCTAAGTAAGGAGGAGTCGTCAGATGTCTCTGAATTGTGAGCCAGGCAGGAAGAGGTCAGTAAGATAATAAGGTGGAGCAGGTCACGGGGCCCCCACAGCCTGTGCTCAGAGCCAGGACTTTGTAAAGGGTAATAGGGGCACTTTTGGGTTAAGGGCTGGGGCAGTGGAGTGACACCACCTGACTTTCATTTTAAATGCATTTCAAGCTTTTGGGGATGCTGCCTGGCACCGGCAGAGGCTGCCTAACAAGTGCTGGAATAAGGTACATCTATGGGAGCTTAGGGAAGTGAGAAATGAAGTCCACCGGAGGGCCAGGGGTCACGGAGGGCTTGTCAGCAGCCATGGTAGCTGATATCATGTAGGAGGGCTACAGAGGCGCATGGGTGGCTCAGTCGGTTGGGCGTCCAACTTTGGCTCAGGTCATGATCTCACAGTTCATGGGTTCGAGCCCCATGCTGACAGCCAGCTCAGAGCCTGGAGCCTGCTTCGGATTCTGTGTCTCCCTCTCTCTCTGCCCCTCCCCTGCTCGTGTTCTGTCTTACTCTGTCTCTCAAAAATAAAGAAATGTAAAAAAAAAAAGTAGGAAGGCTACAAGTAGAAGCCACTGCAGTTGAGCAGGAGACAGACAAGGCCCCACTTGGAAGCTGCCATCCAATGCCTCCTTCCTAAGAAAGGTCTTGGCTACTCCCCCAATGCCCTCCTACTGACCCTGTTGGACGGGGGTGTCCTCCTAGACTTTCCTGCCCCCTTCACCTGGGCCACAGGCTACTTTGCCATGGTGGTGGGAGCTGGCATGACCTTCGTTGTCCAGAGCAGTTCTGTGTTCACCTCAGCCATCACCCCCCTCATCGGTGAGTGCCCGTGGCAGGGCAGGGTGCCGCAGGGTGGGCTGGCGGGAAAAGGGCTGAAGGAGGGGCTGAGAGAATCCGTCTTCTCTGTCTGGCCCCAGGCTTGGGTGTGATCAGCATCGAGCGGGCCTACCCCCTCACACTGGGCTCCAACATTGGCACTACCACCACGGCCATCCTGGCTGCACTGGCCAGCCCCAAGGAGAAGCTCTCCAGCGCTTTCCAGGTGCGCCTAGAAGGGTGCCTGCCGGGGCAAGACAGGGCCGGGGCTGGGGCGTGGTGCCTGACCCAGGGTGGGACACCATGTAACAGTTTTTGGCTGCCTACTAGGGGCTGCCCACCATGCCAGGTTCTGTGGAAACTATACAGGCCAAAGTAGACCTGGTGCCACCCCCAAAACCTTAGCATCTAATGGGTAGACATTACTCAGATAATGTCTGGGACAGTGGGATTTGCACTCTGAAGAAGGGGTGCGGCAAGAGGGGCCTGGCCCATCCTGGGGAATCAAGGACAAGTAGGGGGCAGATGGCAAAGGGGTTGCTGTTCTAGGAGCAAAGAAGTAATGACAAGCCTGAGGCTGGGGCCAGGGCTCAGACCAATAAGGACAGAGCAGCTGAGCCAAAAACTAGAATCTTCTTGCTGCTGAGTTTGGGCAGAATCTGCTGGGGAATTTACGAGAGGCGTCAGTGGGGAAAATGCAGAGAGTTAGGGCAGCGTTTATTTACTACCTGGTCCAGAAGTGTTTCAGTATTTTGCCAGGAGCACATCTGCCCTCTGGTGACTTTCCTGCTGCCCAGGCCAGGCCAGGCTCCTGTGATCTATCCCTGCCGGCACGACAGCGAGCTGGAGCCCATGCCCACCTCAGCCCCTCTGCCCTCTCCCCTACAGATTGCCCTCTGCCACTTCTTCTTCAACATCTCGGGCATCCTGCTATGGTACCCAGTGCCCTGCACGCGCCTGCCAATCCGCATGGCCAAGGCGTTGGGCAAACGCACTGCCAAGTACCGCTGGTTCGCTGTCCTCTACCTCCTCCTGTGCTTCTTGCTCCTGCCCTCCCTGGTGTTTGGCATCTCCATGGCAGGCTGGCGGGCCATGGCGGGGGTGGGCGCACCATTTGGGGCCTTGCTGGCCTTTGTGGTGCTTGTCAATGTCCTGCAGAATCGCAGCCCCAGACACCTGCCCAAGTGGCTGCAGACATGGGACTTCCTGCCCCGTTGGATGCACTCCTTGAAACCCCTGGACCGTCTCATCACCCGTGCCACTTTGTGCTGTGCCAGGCCTGAGCCCTGCTCACCCCCGCTGCCCGCCAGGGTCTTCCTGGAGGAGCTGCCCCCTGCCACACCCTCCCCCCGCCTGGCACTGCCTGCTCGACACAATGCCACCCGCCTCTAGCCTCCAGCCCAGACTGCTGCCTGGGGCAGGGAAGGGCCTGGCCTGTACCTGCTGCCCACCACAGAAGGGCAGAGGGGAGTGTCTGTACTCTGGGCCTAGGCCAGTCCTTCTGCAGGTCCTCAGAGGTCTGGGCTGGTGTGACTGAAAGTCAGTGTGTGTGCATGTGTGGGCATGTCCGGTGAGACTGTGTCAGCCTGCATGTGTGAATTGAGGCACCTGTGGGGGTGTGTGTGCAGGCTACGGGGTACTGGGTATGATTTTGAGTCCTTTGCACACCAGGAGGCCTTGTTTGGAGGCCTGTGCTGGGTTCTCCTGAACACACAAGTCCGACTCGGTGGGGCAGGAGTAAGGGTGGGTCTGAGGACAGGACCTGCATTTGTTTGGTTGTGCATAGATGTGAGTGCCTGTGTCACTGGCTGAGTTCTCACCCCTCCCTGTCACCTTCCTTCCTCTATTTTCCAGTCTCCTTATCCTCACCCAGTTGTTCTGTGGCACCGCTACAACCCCCTTTCCCAATACTGCGTGATGAAAAAGGAATTAAATTCTTATGCATTTACAAGTCTGCTTCCTTTCCATCTGGGAGTGGGGGTAGATCATGGCTTGGGGTTCAGCAGCACTGTTTCCTGCAAGCTCACCCCCCACAATCCACTTAACCCTGCCTTAATGAATCCAACCTGATTCAGACCCTCTGGGAGTTCCCCCTAGGTCCTGGGGTCACCCCCAAGGCAAGTATAAGAAGGGCTCTCTGTACCATCCCCACCCACTCACCCACCCACCCCATCTGGTTGACTTCCCTCTGGTCTCTCTCTGCCTCTGGACTCATCCACCTCACTTCCCCTTTCTGGGATAAGATTAATGTTCCAGAAAACAAGTGACAGGTGGGGGCTTGTCGGGGGACACTGAGGGAGGGGACAGGGAAGGTGAAGATGGACAAGAGAGGCCATGCTCTGGGTCCTAGCACATTAGTGGGCAGGGACCAGCCACCGTCCCTCCCACCTTTGTCCTTTACCTTTGGGCAATAAGCCAAGCCTAACTTTAAACCCACGCAAGCTTTCAAGCCACCTGGGTGTCTCAGTTGGTTAAGCATCGGACTACAGCTCAGGTCATGATCTCACAGTTCGTGGGTTCAAGCCCCTTCAGTGCTGACAGCTTGGAGCCTGGAACCTCCTTCAGATTATGTGTCTCCTCCTCTCTCTGCCCCTCCCCCCCTCAAAAATAAATACTAAAACAAACAAATCCATCCAAGCTTTTCAAGTCCTCCTTTTCCATAGGGCCCCTGAAGCTGAGGCCTGCAGAGTGACGGTCAAGGGGTAGGGGATGCCTAAGTTCCTCCTTCTAGTCTAGGGAGTCCTCTGGGGCATTTGAACTCCAAGCGGGCAGAAGGCTGTAGGGCCCAGACCTGGTTGTGACAGTCTTGGCCACATGTTCTTCTCCCACTCCCTGTGGAATACGTGGGAGGAGATGCAAGAACCCGGGAGCCCCAGAGTTGCTCTCCAAGCTACCAGCCCTACTCCATCACCCACTCACACTTGAAAAGGCTTCCTCCTCCTGCCAAGTGGTGGGGGTGAGAAGTACACTGGCCTCCAGTCTGACTCCCTGACCCCACAGGGTCTGGCTGGGGTTCGCTTGCGGAGGGCTGTGGGAGGACTACGTCTACAGTTTGTCCTGCACAGACGTGTGGAGTTTTCTTGGGAAAGGGCTCTGGGAAGTCAGGCCAGAGGCCTCTGCAGGGCACTCATGGATAGCAGGGCCAGGTCTAGGGTACAGGAGGCTGGGAAGCCTCTGAACTCAAAATCCCAGGCCCATAAGGTAACCCCTCTGCAAGAATCTTTCAGTAAACTGATTTCCTCATCTGCAACTGCCCAACACGCAAACACAGCACGAGCCAGCCATGCCCAGCAGTTTATTTTGACGCAGCCACCGGTGGCCTAGCTGTACTGCTATGTGCCCTGCTTGCGTAACCCATTAGTCAGTTCGTGCACTGTCTTGTTGAGGATGCCCCCGTGCACACCCCGGCGGCCCATGAGCACCAGGAGCGCGCGTGGGGTGTGGCCCACACAGATGGCGCGCCCATCTAGCCCCTTAGTGCGAGCGTCCAGAACACCATCTCCCTCAGACAGCAGGTGGTCTCGGATGACGCAGCAGCGGCGGCCTGCCACACTCAAGCCCGTCTGCAGGAAGGTGCGCCGGTCAGGCCCTGTGAGCACACCCACCTCCTGTGGTGATATGGCAGCTAGAAGGCCCCCAGGGCGCGATGCCCACACGCAACGATTGTCCGAGTGGCCCACAATGGCCACGTCATCAATACGCTGGTCCCGCAGCACCGCACTGATATAGCCTTTCCAGTCTCCCATTCCGGCTCAGAGTGTGCCCTAACCTTGCACTTTTAAGGGATATCTGGCTGCTCCATGTGCCTGGAACTCTGGGCACTGTGAGGCATGTCTGGGCGGGGTTGTGACACTGAGGCATGGTGATGTCACAAAGATGTTATGTACGCTGGAGGACGTGTACATGGGGTGAGGGAGAGAAGTTCATATCTTAGGCATGAAAGATAAAATCACATCAATCTGTATAACCCTTGAAAAACCAACTTAAATGGCTCCCTAAGCAAAGCGCCAACCTGGGTATAAGAACAAAAAGAAAGAGAGCATGTCTGGACAGCTAGACCTCTCAGACTGGTAATGATTCAACCTGCCAGAATCCCGTTTGATTCAACGCGAGGAACATCAGCCTCTCCTGGAAATCCACTAAACAGATTGCTGGGTCCCAAATCAAGAGCTTCTGATTCAGTAGTATGGGAGGTAGCCAGAGAATATGCATTTCTGACAAGTTCCCTTGTGACGCAGCTGCTGGTGGTCCAGGCACAATTTGAGCCCCACTGCTCTAGTGCAAGTTGGGGGTGGGGGTGTCTTCCACATTGCCAGCTCTAAGAGCCTACACCACTGTTTTGTTTTTGTTTTAAATAATTTTATTTATTTCTAGGAGAGAGAGAGAGAGACAGCGTGAGCAGGGGAGGGTCAGAGAGAGAGGGAGATGCAGACTCTGAAATCGGCTCCAGGCTCAGAGCTGGCAGTCAGCACAGAGCCCGACGTGGGGCTCGAACCCACGAACCGCGAGATCATGACCTAAGCGAAAGTCGGACGCTTAACTGACTAAGCCACCCAGGCGCCCTCCTACACCACTGTTTTAATGTGAAGCATTTCTAACCATGGTTCTCAGCCTCAACTGCACATGGAATCATCTGGGGAGTTTTAAAAACATACCCCCATCAACACCCCCTCCCTACAGATCTAATTGATCTGATGTGGATCTCAGGCATAGGTTCAAAAAGCTCCCCAGATGATTGTAATGTACAGTAGAGGTTGAGAACCTCTGTTCTATAAACTTCAAATGTTAATAAGTTAGTTCTATACAAGAAATAAATATATGGAGTCATCCTACTCAGGACTTGGTACACAGTGGGGCTCAAAAAACATCAGTTGGACACCAATCTATCTCTTGTTTAAGATCTTAATAGATCCTGTACCCCGAGAAGTATGGAGAAGTGCACCAGTTTATTGTCGTGGCATGTCCCATCAGGCCCCTTGAACAACTATGCCTCTCACACATTTTCAGAAGCACTTTATTAAGTGCCTACTCTATGCCTGGCCCCCAGCTGGCGGAGCTGAGAGGAATGGAACGCAACCCTTGCCATCCAAGATTATGCACCAGCCACCCTTCCATTCCAGAATCCCCCAGGAGGGAAAGACGAGTCCCTGGATGGTCAGGAATTGGTGTGCTCTTGGATCCAGGCCAGGTAGCTGGCCACGTCGGTGTACACACCTGGCTTATAGCGGTCGCCACAACCGGAGCCCCAGCTGACGATGCCTCGCAGGATGAGCTGGTGCTCTGCGGCCTCGTCCTCACACACGAGTGGGCCCCCGGAGTCACCCTGGGTCGGGGATACGTGGCTCAGCACCCTTGGTCTGGAGTCTGCACTTGATGGGGTGGAGGAGGGTCCAAGGCCTCACCTGGCACGCGTCGGTGCCGCCCTCGAGGAAGCCAGCGCAGAGCATGCCGGATGTAAAAGACACTCCGTGCACCTCCGGGGCGGAGCAGCGCTCCGTAGGGATGAGCGGCACCTGCGCTTCCTGCAGGAAGCTGGAATATTTCCCGGCCCCTGCGAACGGTGAACGACTTCCTCACACCCCTACCGACTCTGCTCGCTCCCCACTAACTGGCCTCTATTGCAGCAAGCCCGTGAGGAGAAGAGTTGCTGTTAACACCATTTCCAGAGAGGAGCTGGGATTTGAACGAAGAGCGGAGCACGAGTGCTTTGGAACCCCACTCCCACTTCCCACCCAATGTCTCCGAACAATGATTCCCAACTAGCCAACCGGCTGCGCCTGCGCGAGGCCGGCATCCTTGTTAGCTCTGGCATCGCAGTGCCCAGAAGTAATCAAGAGAAAGTGTGATTCTTTCTATATCTCTGAGGAGCCTTGGGGACCTCCCCGCCCCGCCCCCCAGCAGTGAAGCCCAGGCCCCGGTAGAAGACTGCAGACACAAAGGCCCGGCAAATCTTCCCAGCCCACCAGGTCAGCGCCACCTGTCCCTAGTGGTACCAAAGCTGAGAGTTTCTCTTGCCTACCCTGGTGGCCAGAGGTGTCCCTGCCTCCCCTAGCCGTTCTGCCTACCCTCAAACTGGTGGCCCCAGCCGGCGACCTCGCAGGGCGCAGCCTCTGCCTCAGCTGGGCGGGCAGCGCCGCTCGGCAAGCACACCGGCTGAACGAAAGGCGACAGGAGCGCGCAGTGGCCGTCCTCTCCTTCCTGCAGGCGGAGCAGGGCTAACCCAGGCGAGGAGGAGGGTGAGACCCAGACTCTGGGACTTTGAGCCTTCCCCTCCCCTTTCCCCTGGTGGCCGTGGGGGCACCCCCGCCCCCGCACCCAGGTCGTGCTGGTAGGTGATGGGCGAGAAGGCCTCGTGCAGGCGGTAGGAGCGCACGGCCAGCGTCTGGCACTGCTCACAGCTCTGGTTATGGCGGTCCTGGCCAAGCACCACTCTCAGCTCCTCCGGCGCGGGCCTGCGGGCGGAGGGGGTGCGGGGGAAAGCGCTCTCAGAGCCGGCCACAGGCCTCCTGCTCCCGAGTCCCTTGCTGGGTTGCAGCTTCCTCCTGGGGCGCTGGGGAAAGGTGAGAGACAGGTAGGGTATGGGTTCGGGTGTTGCACGGAAGAGGGGCTCGGAAAAGAGACGAGCTGGGGTCCCCGGCAGGGCGCTACGCGCCCCAGGACTCGCCGGTTCTGCAGACAGTGCGCCGCGGTCAGCACCCAGCAGGAGGCGATGAGGTTACCCGCGCAGAAATTGTGGCGCCAGTACAACGCGGCGATGTAGGGGTGCGCCCCGGGCAGGGCCACCAGTCCCCCAACCACGCGGCTCAGCGAGGACAGCCGTTTCCGGAGTCGCTGTCCGCAGCTGACACTCGGCAGGGGAGTGGGCTGCTCCGGCGTCACGCCCAAGGCTGTGGGAGGAGCCCAGGCTGAGTGCTGGGAGACCCACCAAGGGCTGGAAGGTAGCTCGCCGCGCGCTCTCTGACTTCTGCCACTTCCCAACTACCTGGGGTCGGGGGCTGAGGCTTCTGCAGGGCTGAGAGCGATGGCAGGAGAAAGTCCGGGTGCCCAGAGGGGACCTGGGTTGGAGGCAGGATCTGAGGAGCCTCAAGAACTGGGGCTTGGCAACGTGCCAGGCGGCAATATTCCCAGCTCAGCCGGTCGCCGCTCCACACGAAGCACCACGGGCGGGTGTCATTGTCCGGGTTCCTATAAACACCGTAGGGGGCGCTGTTAAAGGGCGAGGAGCCCCAGAGGGCCCTGGGGCAGACGGGAGCGAGCGCCCTGCTCGCCCCACCCAGCGCACCTGCAGAAGGCATGGTCGCCCAGTCCCCAGTTCAGCGCTTGCTCTGCAGTCACGTTCCGGTAGGTGGCCTCTGAGGACCACGGCTGACACCGGGCGCCCGAGAGCGCAGTCTCAGCCGCGCCGCGGTAGTCAAGCCCGCGGCCATCAAAGCATCGCGCCACAGTGTCTGGGGGGAGAGGCGGCTCCTTGCAGCCAAGAGCTGGTATCGTTTCCCACTGCCCTCTCAGCCACTTTCCCCACTCTCCGTAGTCCCTCTCCCGGAGTCCTTCTTACCTGGGGGCGGAGCTTCTGTTCCCTCTTAGATCCTTACTCACCTATGTCGCAGAGGCGTCCTGAGTAGCCTGCCGGGCAATGGCACAGGCGATGGCCCTCCGCCTCTAGGCAGCTGCCCCCATTGAGGCACGGGTTGGTGTGGCAGACTGGGAGATGCAGCACAATGAAGCACCTCGGGCCTAAAGGCCCCACAGAAAATTCCCCTTTCTTTGGGCACACCACCTGGTTGCCTAACAGCTTCTCTTCCAGACCTTCGCCTTCCTCCTCTCAGGCCAATTCCTGACCCATCCACTCACCCTGGCTGGCCAGCAGCTTGCAGTGGGCATCAGGACCCTTACACTGGCACCTGGCCACACCCGCCGGCTCAAGCCTATACCAGATTTCTTTCTCATGGAAGAACTGGAGAAGCTGAGGCTCAAAGCACTTCTCTGGGGACAAATGGGAGAGGGCAGTGGTCTCAAGAGTGTCCAGGATCATGCCAAGTCTCTGGGAATCCAGAGACCTCTTCAGTAGGCCCAGGACTGCCCCTGTTTTTCCCAACATCCCCTCCCCTGGCTTCACCATCTCCTTACCTCTCTGGCAGTGCTTCCCAGTGAAGTGTTCTGGACAGATGCAGTGTGGGCCTTTTGGCATGTTCATACAGGTCCCTCCGTTCTGGCAGGGGCTGTGTTTGCTGCAATGGTCTGAGAGATGAGCACAGTGGAAGGAAGAGTGGGGGGCCTGAGTCAGACAGCCTGGGTCATAGGAGACAATTCCCTACCCAAATCTGCTCGTCTTGTGACCTTGGCACTCCAAGTTTCCATGCCTTAGTTTACCCACTGGCAAAATGAGGCTACTTTCTCCTAGAACTTCTCCTTCTGGAGGAAGGGAAGGGTCTGGATGGGCTCAGAATACTAGGTGTGTAAGTACTCATGATACCCAGTAGAGTAACTAGTGGGAAGGAGAGGGCCCTGAGCTACCCCAAAGGCTGTGTGTAGCACCTTTCACTTTCTTGGGCTCCAGGCAGTATGCCCATTGCTGGTCCTGCTCGAAGTTGGGGCTGGTAGCGCACCTGTAGAAAGAGATGAAGCTTCCCTGCTCTGCCCAGGGGACTGGCCCACCCTTCCCTATCAGAGCCCCCTTTCTCCAAGCAGGGTTCCTTGGGCAGAAGTGTGGGCAGAGTCCATCTCCCACAGGCCCCTGCTTTAATCCCTTTTGGGTAGTCTTACCAGGGCTGGGGGCCAGGCCGGCCCTTGTGGATGCATGTGCGGTACATTTGCCGGTTGTACTGGAAGGGGAAGTAGCATGGCTCCCCAGTGACCGTGAGAACTGCAGAGATAACACACTCCCTGATGTTGTTTCCCACTCTCCCCCCCTCCCCGCAGGTGCCACCCCTCAGGGCCTGGTTGGAAAACAGACCCTTGAAAAGATCATTGTGCCTTCAAGACGTTCAGTTCTGCTGAACTGAACTTAAGATGTTCAGTTCTGTAGTCTGGCGTGGGCTCCTGACTCCACCACCTACTAATTGTGTGACCGTGGGCAAATCTGTAGCCCCCAGGCCTAGAAGAGTGCTTGCCACAGAGTAGCCACTTAATAAATGTGTTGAATGTAGAAGTCACTTGACCACTCTGAGCCTTAGTTTCCTCATCTGTGAAATGGCAATAATAGCATAGTTGACCCTTAAAAACCTAAGTTTGAACCACACAGGTCCACTTATGTGTGGTTTTTTTTGATAAATACAGAACTATAAATGTATTTTCCTTATGATTTTTATTAACTTTTTCTTTTCTCTAGCTTACTTTATTGTAAGACTACTTTATGCTGAGGGCGCCTGGGTGGCCCAGTCAGTTAAGCGTCTGACTCCGGCTCAGGTCATGATCTCCTAGTCCATGAGTTCGAGCCCCGCGTCAGGCTCTGTGCTGACAGCTCAGAGCCTGGAGCCTGCTTCAGATTCTATGTCTCCCTCTCTCTCTGCTCCTCCCCTGCTCATGCTCTGTCTCTCTCTGTCTAGACAGTCAAAAATAAACGTTAAAAATTTTTTTTAAAAAATAATACTTTATGCTGTATAATACATTTAACATATAAAATATGTGTTAATCAACTATTTATGTTATCAGTAAGGCTTCCCATCAGTGGTCTACAGTAGGCTACTAGTAGTTAAGTTTTGGGGGAGTCATAGGTTCTACATGGTTTTTCTCATACACAGGAGGGAGGGCCTCAGCTCCCCGACCTTCTTGTTGTTCAAGGATCAACTATATAGCAGAAGAGTTTCAGTTTTGAGAGATGAAAAGAGTTCTGGAAATGGAAGACTGTGATGGTTGTAAAACAATAGAGTGTACTTAATACCATTGACTTGTACACTTAATGATTAAGATAGTAAATTTTGTTATGCATATTTTATAATAAAAATCCCTTTTATTTTAAAAGATTTTTATTTAAAAATGTTTAAAGTTTAGGGGCGCCTGGGTGGCTTAGTCGGTTAAGCGTCCGACTTTCGCTTAGGTCATGATCTCGCGGTTCGTGGGTTCGAGCCCCGCGTCGGGCTCTGTGCTGACTGCCAGCTCAGAGCCTGGAGCCTGTTTCAGTCTGTGACTCCCTCTCTCTCTGACCCTCCCCTGCTCACGCTGTCTCTCTCTCTCCTAGAAATAAATAAAACATTTAAAAAAAAATGTTTAAAGTTTATTTATTTTTGAGAAAGAGAGAGAGCGAGAGAGAGTGCACGCAGGACAAAGAGAAAGGGAGACAGAGAATATCAAGCAGGCACTGCAGTGCCAGCACAGAGCCCATCATGGGGCTTGAACTCACCAACCATGAAATCATGACCTGAGCCGAAAGCAAAAGTCAGACACTTAACCAACCAAGCCACCCACATGCCCCTTAGATTTTTATTTTATTTTTAAAATATTTTATTTGTTTGTTTTACATATAAAGAGCACACATGAACAGGGAAGGGGGCAAAGGAAGCAAGAGGGAATCATGGCTCAATCCCACAACCCTGGGATCATGACCTGAGCCAAAATCAAGAGTTGGATGCTCAACTGGCTGAGCAACCCAACCCAGGAGCCTCTAAAGATTTTTATTTTTAACCAATCTCTACATACAACGTGGGGCTCAAACTTTCAACTCCGAGATCAAGAGTCACATGCTTCACTGACTGAGCCAGCCGGGGCCCCTAAAAATCACTTTAAATGATGCTGATATATTAGTACAAGAAAGTGTTCAGAGGTGCCTGGGAGGCTCAGTCCGTAAAATTGAGCCCTGCATCCAGGCTCTGTACTGACAGCACAGAGCCTGCTTGGGAGTCTCACTCTCTGACCGCCCCCTCCACTCATGCTTTCTCTCTCTCTCAAAATAGATAAGTAAACTTAAAAAAAAAAAAAAGAGAGAGAGAGAGAAAAGTGTTCATAATTTTAAATGAAGAAGAGCAAGTTAAAAACAGCATGTCAAGAGGCCCCTGACTGGCTCAGTCAGTAGAGCATGTGACTCTTGATCTCGGGGTTGAAAGTTCGAGCCCCATGTTGGGCATAGAGATTACTTAAAAATAAGATCTTAAAAACAAAATGAAACAAACCCAAGAAACCAGCATATCAAATGTGGTCCTATTTTTGTACAAATATATTCGCATATACATCAAAAAAGAAATCTAGGACGTGCTCCAAAGTTTGTAGGAGTGGTTTTTAGAAGATAGTGGATTACGGAAGAATTTTTTCTTCTTTTGCATTTCTGTCATTTCTAATGTTTTTACAATAAAAATGTTGCTAGTAGCCATTATTATTTTTAAAAACAGTACAGTACAGCCACTCCATTTGCAGCTTTTACAAATCTGTCCTCTTGCTATAATTGATTGGTAATCCCCAAACCAATTCTCACGGTGCTTTTATAGCCATGCATGCAAACCAATTCTCACGCTTTTGTAGATGTGCATGGAGTAGTGAAAAACGTGGGGTGCCTGAAGCACACAGTCCCAGCTAAGGCGAAACAAGGTCATGCTCTGCTTCTTGTTTCAGCTTTTCTGTAAACACGTGTCTTTTTCTTGGTATAGTCAGAGCCACAATTTTGAAATTTTATGCTTCTGGTAGATGATTTTACTGTTGAAAATGGCCCCCAAATATGGTGCTGATGTTCCTCAGTGCAAGCAGACCATGATATGTATTCTAGAGAATATTTACATGTGAGAAAAGCTTTGTCCAGGCATGAGTTATAGTGCTGCTGGCTATGACTTCAGTATGAATGAAGCAACAATACAGTAAGTAAGATGTCTTGAAACAGAATGACACATAAAACAAGGTTTTATGTTGATAGTTGATGAAAATGTTGTGACCAGAGCTCACAGGAACCTAACCTTATATTTCCTTTAGGAGCAGTCATTCAGTATTTGCTAATTCCGTGTTCTCTGTGACTTTATAGAACATGACAACCATGAATGACAAGACTTGACTATCTACTTCGGAGGAGTATTGTGAAGCGTAAATAAGTTGATGTCTATCGTACACTCAGCACAGAATGTGGCACAAAGTATGTGCTCAATAAGCAAAGCTGCTATTTTGTCATTAAAGGCACAGGGGCACTTGCTGAGGGCCAGGCCAGGAACAGGATTAAAGGAAGGGAGACCTTTAAGATGTAAATGGGATGGGGGCGCCTGGGTGGGTTAGTCGGTTAAGCGTCTGACTTTCGCTTAGGTCATGATTTCGCGGTTCGTGGGTTCGAGCCCCGCGTCGGGCTCTGTGCTGACTGCCAGCTCGGAGCCTGGAGCCTGTTTCGGTCTGTGACTCCCTCTCTCTCTGACCCTCCCCTGCTCACGCTGTCTCTCTCTCTCTCCTAGAAATAAATAAAACATTAAAAAAAAAAAGATGTAAATGGGATGGACAGAAAGGAGGAAGACCTCAAGTAGATGATTAAGCAAAGGCAGGGCACTTAGGTTGGCCCAGGCAAAAGAGAGGAAAGCAGTTTGGCTGGGTGTGGAAAGATGAGAAGAGGAGGCGGAGACAGGCAGGGTCGGGCATGGGGGCCCAAGTGCCATGCTGAGGGGCTGGGCCTGGCCTCACCACACAAGGTTTACCAGGGCAGGGTCCATCTAGTTCACAATTTGAGGTAAATATTGAGTGCCTAGAAGAATGAACGCAATGGGGAGCTGTGGCATGGTTTGAGGAGGGGGGAGATGCAGACACATCCCCCATCTAAAAGGGAGCTTGATAAGTAAAAGCTAATGTAGTTTACACATTCACCATGCAGCAGTCTGTGGGCTGAGTGCCTCGCATGGATTAACAACTCATTTCTCCATCTCCACAACCCTAAGAGATTTATTGTTACCACCCTGGTTTTATGGTTAGAGAAACTGAAGCTTGGAGAGGTCAAGTCACTTGCTCAGAGTCACCCAACACATAAGTGATGAAGCCAGGATTCAGAGGCATTTGGGCTTCAGAGCCCTGCTCTTGTCCATCAAGGGTCCTGGCCTCTGTGTGGATGACTGATGCCTATGAGGGAAGGAAAAGAAGAGGAGAGGCTGGGGAAACTAAGGGAGGTTGGAAGGCACTAGACTGGGGACTCAGATATGGCCCAGGCCCTGCCCTCAAGGAGCACACAGTTCTCTATCACTCTGGGTCCCCAGTGCCCATGGGCACAAGACCTGACACATAGTAGGCACTCTGGTCTAGATACTAGCCAAAGTAAGGACAAAGTGAAGAATGTCCCAGATCCCTCCCCATGTCCCAATGGCCCCAAACTGACCATCTGCACACACCCCACCATACCCATTCCCACCAAAGGGTCTCTTAGGAGGCACAGTCAGGGTACTTACCTACTGTGTGCTCATCCGCTCTGTGGTTATGCTTCTTGGGGTCTTTCCAAGGTGGAGTCTACAGGGGAGAGAAAAAGATAGGGAATTTTCCCAGAAAGTCAGAGCCTCCCTCAGATCCCATGCCAGTCTTCAGCTTCCTCTCGCATCTCAGAAATGCAATTTTCTCAAAAGACCCAGACCCTTCCATCCTCTTCCCATTGTCTCCTCAAGGTCCCTTTCCCCCAGAAATGAAGGCCATGTCCTCATATCCACCAGCTGTAGCTGTCTCGTTTCTTTCCCTGGGCCCTATGGGTTATTCTTGCCTTTCCAAATATGCCTTCTAGTCACCTGGACCAAAAGGTCATGAGCAGAGGCCAAGGCTGTGATAGGGACCCCCAGGGCCATCTCAGCACAACCCTCCTGGGTCCCACAGCCCTCACCAAAAGCACTGATTCCAGGCTCCCCAGCAGGGACCCCAGGAACAGCAGAGCCCTCATGGCGTCTGTTAGTCTAGCTGCTTGTCCGGGAGTCCAGATCAATAGAATTGGTCAAAGGTCTTTGAAGTCCTGGGAATCAGATTGGTCGAGCTGCCCTTCTGGGCCTGGTGGGGCAGAGGCTATTTGTGGAAAGCCAAGCAGAGCAGCTTCCTTGCTAGGCCCTCAAGGACAGGGGAGTTGGGATTTGGTGACAGACTGACTCAGTGTGGGAAGAGGGACCTTATGTTTCAGGTTCTACTGGGAGGAAATTAAGGAGATCCAAGAGACGCTTCCTACTTAAAGAGATCTTAGAGTCCATGGCGAGGTATATTTGTTTTCTGTTGCTGCCTAAAATTAACTGCAAACTTCACAGCTTAAAACAATACCCATTGGGGTGCCTGGGTGGCTCTGTCAGTTGAGCATCCAGCTCTTGGTTTCGGCTCAGGTCATGATCTTATGGTTCTTGAGTTTGAGCTGCATGTCGGGCTCTATGCTGATGGTGTGGAGCCTGCTTGGAATTCTCTCTTTCCCTCTCTGTCTATCCTTCCCTCCCACTCTCTCTCTCAAAACAAAAACTTTTAAAAAATACCCATTTATTCACAAATCTGTAGCTCAAAAGTTCAACACTGTGTGACTGGGTTTTCTGCTCAGAGTATCCCACAACTGTCATCAAGGCTGAGTTCTCTGAAAGGTCTGGAGGAAAATCCATTTCCAAGGTCATTCGGGCCATTGACAGAATTCAGTTCCTTGATTTGTAGGACTGAAGTCCCCTTTTCACTGCAGGCTGTCAGCCAGGGGCCAGCCTCAGCTCCTAGAAGCTGCTTGCATTTCTTGCCATGTGGCTCCCTCCATCTTCCAAGCCAGCAACAGAGACTCTCCCCCATGTTGACTCTCTCTCACACTTTGAATCTCTTTTGCCAGGAAGAATCCCATTCCATTTAAGGACTTACCTGATTAGGTCAGGCCCACCAACAATAATCTCACTTTAAGGTCATTTGGTACCTTAACTACATTTGCAGAATTCTTCTATAGAACATCTAGATTAGTGGTGGGTTGAATACCTAGGAGAAGGTGTGCATACACCATGGATCCTGGGAGCCATCTTAGAATTCTACCTACTACAGAAAGTGGGCCAAGAAAGTAGCTGATCCCATGAGAAAAATGCTAAACCAAGAGGTGCTAAAATGTGCAGTTGGGGTAAAAGTGTTGGGATGGGATGGCATTGTTTTTCCTGCCCCCAACCCATTCACCTTGATTCAGTAATGACAACCCTGCTTTTTCCTATGGGAACCACTCCTCCTTCATCCTCTCCATGAGTCTCTAGTGCTTCCAGTTCTACCTTCAGTTCTAGGGATGGGGCTGTGGCCTAGGTCTGGCCAATCAGAGCATGGTATCTCTAGACCATGGCCATTGGTTCAGGGATAAGCATATACACAAATTTGGCCAGTCAGCCTTGGCCAAAGACAAAAAGTTTTGCCAGAACTTTTGGGAAAAAGGACACTTTCTTCCCACTGATGTCACCAGGAATGCAAGCCTGGAGATGTTGTTGATTTTGTCACTGCTTGGGGAGACACTGCCTGAGAAGGAAGCCTACACATAGGAAAAGTAGAACACACAGGGATGGAAGGATGGAGGGATGCTGTGAGTGTCAGCCTCCAAGATGTTCCCTATTGATCCTCATCTACTGGATTTCGTGCCTTAGCATAGTCTCTTTCCACACTGAGTCAGAGTCAGAGCTGTTCTTTGTGTCCAACAGAATATGGCAGAAGTGATGGTTCTGCCCAGCCAGGGTCATAAAAAGGATTGCTCACTCTGGGGGAAGTCAGCTTGCCATGTCGTGAGGACACTGAAGCAGCCCTACAGAGAGGTCCATGTGGGGAAAAAGTAGTCTCCTGCCGACAACCAACACCAGTTTGAATGAGCCACTTTAGCCTGGGGGGCTCAGTCAGCTAAGTGTCCGACTTTCCCTCAGGTCATGATCTAAGGGTTTGTGAGTTAGAGCTCTGCCTTGGGCTCTGTACTGACAGTTCGGAGCCTGGAGCCTGCTTTGGTTTCTGTGTCTCCCTCTTTCTCTCTGCCCCTCCCCTGCTCATGCTCATGCTCATGCTCATGCTCATGCTCTGTCTCTCTCTCAAATGAGTAAACATAAAAAAAATTTTTTTGGGGGCGCCTGGGTGGCTTAGTCAGTTAAGCGTCCGACTTTCGCTTGGGTCATGATCTCGCGGTTCGTGGGTTCGAGCCCCGCGTCGGGCTCTGTGCTGACTGCCAGCTCAGAGCCTGGAGCCTGTTTCAGTCTGTGACTCCCTCTCTCTCTGACCCTCCCCTGTTCACGCTGTCTCTCTCTCTCGCCTAGAAATAAAAAAATAAAAAAAAAAAATTTTTTTTGAATGGGCCACTTTGGAAGTGGATACTCCAGCCCCAAACAACATCTGGCCTGTGACCCACAGAAGGCCTCAAGCTAAAATTGTACAGCTAAGCTGCTCCTGAAATTTGTTTAAGGTATAAGTGATTCTTGAACCTCAGGGACAGTGAGAAATAATAATTGTTTTGTTTTTTAAGGTTATTTGTTTATTTTTGGGAGACAGAGAGCACTAGCAGCGGAGGGGCAAAGAGAGAGAGAGAGAGAGAGAGAGAGAGAGAGAGGATCCCAAGCAGGCTCCACGCTTTTAGTGCAAAGCTTGATCTCACTAAATGTGAGCCAAAATCAAGAGTTGGACAACTGACTGACTGAGCCACCCAGGTGCCCCAATTGTTATTGTTAAGTTTTTTTTCTAATTTATTTTGAGAGATACAGAGAGACCGAGCTGGGAGGGGGGTGGGCAGAAAGAGAGAGAGAGAGAGAGAGAGAGAGAGAGAATGGTAATCCCAAACAGGCTCCATGCCACCAGCATGGAGACCGAAGCAGGACTCGAACCCACAAACCATGAGATCATAACCTGAGCCAAAACTGAGAGACCCTTAAGGACAGAGCAACTCAGGTGCCCTGATTGTTGTCTTAAGCCATAAGTTTTAGGGTAATTTGTTACCCAGCATTTGATAATTAATACAGATGGACTGATGACTAATAACTTACCCCATCCCTCAGCTGAGGTTGGAATCAGCATGTGACCCATACCTGGCCAATCAGAATACTGCCACTCTCTCTCCTTAGTGATTGGTTCAAAGGAACACTTGACCACAATCAAACTAGTCAGAGGCAGCCCCAGGATTTTTGCTGGAATCTTCAAGACAGAGGCTTTCTCTTTCCGTAGAAGTTGCCTCAATGGTAAGCAGTGAGAATGGAGCTGCTTGCAGCCATCTTTAACACCTCAGAGAGAAAACCTGTCTGAGAATAAAGATTAAAAACACGGGGCGCCTGGGTGGCTTAGTCGGTTAAGCATCCGACTTTCGCTTAGGTCATGATCTCGCAGTTCGTGGGTTCGAGCCCCGCGTTGGGCTCTGTGCTGACTGCCAGCTCAGAGCCTGGAGCCTGTTTCAGTCTGTGACTCCCTCTCTCTCTGACCCTCCCCTGCTCACACTGTCTCTCCCTCTCTCTCCTAGAAATAAATAAAACATTAAAAATTAAAAAAAAAAAAAGAGTCAGAATATGGGAAAGACAAATTTTGAGTGACACCATTAGAGACCTGGGATCCAAAGATAAAGTCAGAACTACCACCTCTGCTTTTAAGTTACTTGAACCAATAAATTCCCTTATTTTGCCTAAGCTACTTTGAGTTGCAGCCAGAAGTCCTAACTGATGCAAGAATTCATATACTGTTACCAGGAAGTTCCTAAAACAAAACAAAACAATATCCCTCATGATCACTCTGTAAGTCAATAGCTTGAAGTAGGTAAGTAATGACCTTAGAAGCAGGGACTGGAAGAACAAAACAGCAGTGAACTTGAATCAGGAAACCTTCAATTCCATTGTGGCCACTGACTCCCTCAGTGTGACCTTTGGTCAGGGGCTCAGCCTCTATGAACCTTAATTGCCACACCTCTTTAGGGGGTAGAAGACACTCCTACTGTCTGGCCAACTTGTTAAGATAGCTGAATAGGAATGCATTTGAAAGGGTAGAGCCTGGCATATGATTAGGGCTCAATCTGCAGAAATTTGTAAAGAAACTTTTCCATATGGACACACCCCTACTTCTCAGCAATTTCTACACACCTGCCCTAGTTCTCCTTGCACACCTGGGTGTCTTCCATCAATTTTGGACTAGGGGGGAAGAAAGCACCATCTTCTTTCCCTGGCTTCTTTCTACCGCTGGGGTGTGGGTCTATGGAATGAGAACTAGGAAGCCATCAAGTTCCTGCTCGCAAATATCTGGACACACACACACACACACACACACACACACACACACAACCCCACTTCTCTCTAGCAGAGACGCGCATAAATTTCAAGAGGTGACAGAAGTGCCTACTCAAAGACAAGTTTAGGGGTTCAGAAAGTACCTAGGCCACCATCCTTCATTCCTTCTGAGTTGGTGGTACCATTTTTCTCCTAGTTATTCAAGTTGTCACCATAGAATCTTTGTGCAAATGGAAGCCACTCCTTCCTCCAGACAAGTGCTATCTGGCAGAACTTTCTGTGATGATGGGAATAGTCTCTGTGCTGTCCAATATAGTAGCCAGCAGTCACGCATGGCTATTGGATCTCCTTGAATGTCACAGCCTGAGACCAATCCCCCTCACTCTTTAGTATTTTGTCTTAATGCCTTTTTTTAAAAAAATAAGTTTTATTTGCTTATTTTGAGAGACAGAGCAAGTAGGGGAGGGGCAGAATCCCATACAGGCTCTGCACTGTCAGCATGAAGCCTGATGTGAGCCTCAAACCCATGAACCGTGAGATCAGGACCTGAACTGAAACCAAGAGCTGGACGCTTAACAGACTGAGCCACCCGGGCACCCCTGTCTTAATAGTCACTTATTACTCTCTGAGACCATCCTATGTANGGCAGCTTGGATATCTTGCTAACACCACTGTATTCCCCAGCACCTGGCTCAATGCCTAGCACAAAACGGGTGCTCTGTATTTTTGGATGAATGAATGGATAGGGATCAGAGAAGCTTAGTTGAACTTGGCTCTGCCTAACTCTTACCACTCTCAGTTTGAGCAAGGCTCCGTTTTCTGGTGGGTAAAGTGGGAGTGGAGAGAGTGGGATATCAGCCTTGTTTTCTTCCTGGCGTTTGGCGTAGATCCAGCCACTGGACTTCTGGCACTTCTGTTCCCCACCTGTATAATGGGTGTGAGTTCATCCAAACGTCTCGGGGTGGTAGCGCTGCCTTATAAGGCAGCAGAGGCCGAGGGCGGGCGAGGCCGTGTGGGTGGAGAGAAATCACAACATCCGGCTGCGGGGGCGGGGTGGGGGCCAGAGGCTGGAGAGCCGCTGGGAGGCCGCCAGTCTCTTCTGGACCTCTCCGTGCCTCCGATGTGCACTCTCCAGAATGGGCCAACCCAGAGAAATACGGCTGGACACATGGCCCAAAACAGCTCGCAGACAGCCCGCAGGAGGCCCAAGAAAGCAAATGCATCCCCTACAAACCCTAGAAAAGCCAAGGCTAGTCAGAGGGACCTGGGCCACACCCCTTTTTGGTGGTCCAGTCAGGGCACAGTGCTGAGAGTGACTGACGCTTCTTTTATCCAATCAAACTCCCAGATTCCAGGGCGTTACCAAGAGGACCCACCTCTGTCATCTCCGCGGAGGGCTCGGCCCTAATTGGCAGTTCGCTATCCTACGAAGGCCCAGAAATTCGAACCTAGGGGCTGAGCCCCACCTTGGACCAACCAGGAAGAGGTGACGTTTAAAGTCCCGCCTCCCTACTTCTTTGAGCGAATCCCGGACTCGGAAGGCGGGGGATGATGAAGAGGCTGTCTAATGGNCTGGGCGCCCCAGCCTCCAGATCCCCTAGGACAGCGCGCTCCGCGCCCGGCACTCCGCGTATAGGCGAGCCCTTCCGGCCGGTAGTCCTCTGCACCTGCCCCGGGGTGCCTGGACCCAGGAAGGGGCGGGGGTCAGGCCACCGCCCTCGCGGCGGGGGGGGGAGGCGGGTGAGGGAAAGAGAGAGGAAGGAAGAGGGAAGGGTGGGACCTGGGTCCTTGGAGAGCCTCTCTGAGGCTTCCCCCAGGTGATAGGTGAGAAGATGCCCCAAGAAAGGATAGCCTACCCCACGTGCCGCAGGCCCAGACCCTGGCGCCCAGCCTGGACCCGCACATAGTTGGTGTAGGATAAAGGTCTGAAGAATGAATGAACCGAGCCACTGGAATAGCACAGCTTACCCGGTTTGGGGAAACGGCTGGTCACACATGCTACCAACATGATTGCCACTTGCTCGGTGCCTCAGAACACTGGGGACAGAGGTGAATGGGTCATGATTTTTGCCCTCAGGAAGCCCACGGTGTAGAGGGCCAAACGGGCACAGAAATAAGTGGGAGCTGAGCTTTGAAGAAAGAGAGCATGTGGGGCTGGCAGGACTATAAGTGCAAGGCCTGGCAGAGGGAGCAAGTCTGGTGAGTGTGTACTGAGCTACTCATGGCTCCCACCCCAAGTAAAACTAGGCACCTGGCCTCTGAGGGTTGTGGGGGACACAGAGGACCAGACTTGGTCCTCACTGCCTTGTGGTCAGTCTGGCCCTCACCTGTCATTATCCACCCCAGTAACATAATCATGGAACACTCTTTCTATTATGTGCCCTGTCCTGTCTTGGGTGCTGGGGACCAGCAGTGAACAAGACCCTTCTTTTTGGAACTCTAGGGCAGGGAGGTCATGACACGGTCATCTTCCACTCTTTGCTGGGCTTCCAGGCTGTAAGAGTCATCTGTTTCACTTTTCTGCTCCGTTTTACAGGTGGGAAACTGAGGTTCAGACCAGGGATTAGCTCCCAAGTCTTACGGTGAGATTGTGGTTGGCCCAGGCCTAGACACAGGATGCCCCCAAAACAATCTGTAGGAAGCCCAGAAGAGCCCCCAGATGGCACAGCATCTGGTACCCCCTGCCTGCCCAGTGTGTGTTGCTCCCTGGGAGATGCTGCCTGGAAGTAGGCATGGCAGGCTGGGTCCTTAGTGCCCAGAGCCTTTTTTATCTCCTGTCCTTTATCGAGTCTCGGGGCTAGGCCTTCCTCCTAGCCTCTGGGGGCATCTGCCGATTCTGTTCTGCCTCGTCATCTAGCCAGCTAGGGAGGAGGGGTGGGGAGAGGCTGGCCAGGCCTCCCTCTCTAGGGCTATAGCCACTTCAGGCCTCAGGCCTGCTGAGAGCACTGCTTTGCCTGCTAGAGAGTGTGGTACTTCCTGACAAGCTTCTTCAGGCCGTGGGTGAGGTGTAGTGTGGTATGGCCAGACATGGACTGATACCTCCACTGGAGAACGCTTACCCCAACCTGGTTCTGCTCCTCCCACCTGCGTGCTCTAGACAAGTCTCTTCTCTCTAAACTTTAGTAACCCTTTTTGTGGAATAGTTGGAGACAGGACCTACAAACTTAAAGAAATCCCTGTTGTCATGGAGTCCTAAACCCTGGCCCATAGACTGGCTGCACTGGAATCCCTTCATTAGCTGGCGGACAGCTTGGGGCCTGGCCTTCGCCAGTTTCCCAAGAGAGGCCCTAAGTAGTTTGGGAACCCTTGGTGTATGTATTCAGTTGACCCCTAAATCTAGATGATTGGCATGGCGTGTTTGGGGTGGGAAAGGAGTGTGGGTTGTAGTCCTAGGGAGCTGGGTTTGAATCCTGCCTCTGGCACCTCCAGGCTTTGTGATCTTGGACAAATGGATTCCTTGTTTCAGGGCCTCAGTTTTCTCATGAGGGTATGCCTAGTCTGGCAGAATTGCTGTGAAGATCAAGTGGGGTAGCATTGGGGGTGTGAGCCCTTGTTTAGTCCTCCATCGTTTCCTAGGCCCCCAGAGGCATAGGGAGGGGGCCAGGCTAGGTTGGGGAGGAGCCCCACTGACCCTGGTGGCAGTTCCAGGACAGGATATTTGCATGTGACTCTTGCTGCTGCCTTGATGTGGCTGGGAGGAGGGGGAGGAGGAAGTAACTGGTGGGGGGAGGCCAGCGGATGGAGGGTTGGGTGAGGGACCTGTGGGGGTGGGGGAGGAGTTCCCCTTCTGCGAGGCCTTGCCCCGGGTTGGGGGTGGGGGTCTGTTGCTCATTCAGAGTGGAGCAATGGCTGTGGAGTATGCTGGGTGCGGGCCGCAGGAGAGCTGCTAGCAGGTTTCCCAATGGGTGCCCTGCAACATTTCCTCCTCCAGGCTGCTTCGGTCACAGAACCCATTGAGGGACCTAACTCTTCCCTAGAGCAGCCCCTTCCATTATGTCACCTGCCTTCAGCCAGGCCAGAGGAAAACAAGGCTGAGTAAAGCAGAGGGGAAACTGAGGCCAGGCAAGGGAAAAGTGGCTGCCTGAGGTTGCCATGAGTTGTTGGAGCTGAGGGTCACCTCTTGCCACAGCCCTACTGGGTACTGGACACAGACTCTTGCAGTCTGACAATACTTCCAGAGGTGGCTTTGGATCTGAAGTATGTATGGAGAAGTTGAGGCTCATAGAGGGCAAGTGACAGGCCTAAAGTGCGAATTGGAGATTCAAACCTATGTCTATGGGGCTCCAAGACTCAGGCCCTTCTATTTTCAACCTTGTGGCCCATGGGCCACATCTGGCTAGCTCTCTAACATGTTTAACCTAATTAGCTGCAATGGGTTTTTACAAAAAATGAGAACCAGTATTTCACATGACAGTCCAGAGTCCCAGCTAAAAAGTCAGAAGAGCTGGCCATGCTGAATCCGTATTCCTGCCTGGAGGAAGGGGCATGCCTGCTCCAGTTCACCACCCTCTCCACCATTCCCTGTTGTCTCCCATCTGGCCCACATTTACCCTATCTGGCTCTGTAGGCATTTGAGCTGCTACCCTGATCTCAGCAGCTACAGATAGGAGGTCAGCTAGATAAAATGAGACCAGTATCAGGGCCACAGAACCCTTTGAGTGGGCATCCTGAGCATCCAGCCACCACCTTGTTTGAGTCTCCGATAGCTCGAATTCAGGGCCAGGTAATAGGGGCCTGAAGCCTTCCTGGTGACCCAGGCTGCCCTCTGTCCTTGGCATCTCTCAGGCATGTCCCATGTGTCCTGGAATCTCTCCCTTCTGTGCTTTGACTTACATAGTTCCCACCACTGTTATGTCCTCTACTTTCTTCACCTGGGAAACTCCTACCTGCCAGGAAGCAGCTAAGGTTTCCTGGAAACCCACCCTCACCTGGTGACCTGTCCTTATCACCCCTCTTGGATCTTCCAGCCCAGGAGCCCAGGAACTCCTATCAGAAGGGCCCAGGGAACCGTGTGTGTCCTAGAGCCCAGGGAGGGCATGCTGAAACATGTGGGATGAAGGCCTGAGGTGCCTCCTAGAGCGTGCTGTGCCTGGGCTGAGCCCAGAAGGCCAGGCCTCTGGGCTGCACTGAGTGGCCAGGGGAAGCATGGTGGCAGCGGGACTTGAGATCCAGCACCTGTTTGCTCCCACAGGTGGTGGTGGGAATCGCAAGGGCAAAAGCAAGAAATGGCGACAGATGCTGCAGTTCCCCCACATCAGCCAGTGTGAAGAGCTGCGGCTCAGCCTCGGTGAGGCCTGGGTGGAGACCTGGGTGTTCTGGGGGAGCGTCTCCTGAGACCTTACCCGGGGGCAGAGGGGCAGGGTTGGGGGGTTCTGGGGAGCAGGAAGATTGAGGTGCACCACCCAACCCAGTTTCAGTTCCTGGGCTTGAGATGGGTGGAGAGCGTAGTACAAAACAGGATAGCAGGGGGGTGTTTGGGGTAGGTGGGGGGAAGTAGGGCAGGGTCAAATTTGGCCAGTCGAAGAGAAGCAGAGGAAAGGAGAGTCATGCCTCGGGTTTGAGGGACAGAAGATACAGTGGAGGCTGGAGTCAGCCCACAGATTGACTGCATTAGGAGCCCCAAGCCCGTGCTTAGCATAGCCCTGCCCTGAGCAGGGTGAGTGGCAGGTGGGGGGCATCAAAACCTTGACCAGAAGAAGGGCCAGGATGCCAGTTCCTGCTTATCTTGGCTGAGGCCCCAGGTCTGTGCAGCCCCCAAGGTTGCCTAGGCCCCTCTGACAGCCTGCACGTGGGCAAGGAGTATACCATGGCTGCTTCCACCGCCTGGGAAGGAGGCTTAGCCTCGAGCTTGCCGGAAGCCACAGCTTCCTCTTGCACTTTCGCCGGGCAGGCAGCAGGTTTGGGCCTAGCCTGGGCCGGGCCGGAACCTCACAACCACACCCAAGCCCAGCACCACTGTGACATACGTAGGTGGTGTGAACCAGAAGATAGCAGGGGGAGGTGAGGGCCCAGCTCTGGAGCCATACACCTGGCTGTGTGACCTTGAGTTAATTACTTAGTTTCTCTGGGTTTCAGAGTCCCAAGCTGTGATGGAAATAACAGTAGTGCTGACCTCAGTGTTGTGGTGAGGGTTCTGAAGGAGGTAGTGGCTTCCATACTGCAGGGCTGGAGGCTACTGTTGGGGCCCAGGGCTTGGCGGTACAGATAGGAGTGCCCTGCCAGCAGGCTCCAGGTCTAGGAACCCAGTAGCTCCTACCCCTGCTTGCAGAGCGTGACTACCACAGCCTGTGCGAGCGGCAGCCCATTGGGCGCCTGCTGTTCCGAGAGTTCTGCGCCACGAGGCCTGAGCTGACCCGCTGCATAGCCTTCTTGGATGGAGTGGTGAGTGCAGCCCAGCCCAACCCTGAGGGTGGGCAGAGGTTCCTAGGTCAAGTGTGTCCCATTTCCCCACACCTGTTGTTCTGCCCAGGCCCCAAGCTTCTCTGCCTCCCACCCTGCAGGCTGAGTATGAAGTGACCCCTGATGAGAAGCGGAAGGCTTGTGGGCGGCGGCTAATGCAGAATTTTCTGAGCCACACGGTGAGTGAGCAGGGATGGAGAGATGACGGCAGCGGGCAGAGCTCATTGATGGGGAGAGGAATGACCACAGCCTGGGCAGAGAGTGCCCTGGAGCTTCTCCAGGTTCACCAGGCAGACCACGGGCGCGGAGCCCAGGAGGGTGGGCCAGGCAGCCTGCCAGTGGCTCTGCTTCACCCTGCCTCAAGGGTAGCGGTGGAACCGAGTTCCGCAACTGGGCCAGCTGGCACACTGCTAGCTTACAGCTGCTCCTAGCACAGGCCCAGGATATTGGCCATCTCTGCCCTGGGTGTAGGCAGCGGGCCAAGGGAGCCCCCTGCACTGACCTGTTTATTGCCCATCTCCAGGGTCCTGACCTCATCCCTGAGGTCCCCCGGCAGCTGGTGACTAATTGCTCCCAGCGGCTGGAGCAGGGGCCCTGCAAAGACCTCTTCCAGGAGCTCACCCGGTAAGCCTCTCCCTGCCCATAGGCCTGGAATTTTGTCCTGAGGAGGGGATTTCCTTCACACCCCGGGAGGCTGTGAACAGCCCAGCAGCTGGGGAAGGAGCTGAGCCTCTCACCCTGGTCCTGCACTTGCTGTGTGAGCTTGGGCAGGTTCCCTTCCCTCTCTATAGAATCTTCAGCTTTGGCATGGGTGCATGTCTCCTGCTTAGTTGGGTTAGCAAGAGGGTTGGCTGATGAGGCTGCCTTTTAGGCCAAGAATGCACATAACAGGAGGTCCCGTCCCATCCAGCAGAGAACCTAGGGTGTCAGGGGCTGATTGGTGGGCTGGGCCCTCTCAACAGGCTGACCCACGAGTACCTGAGCATGGCCCCTTTTGCCGACTACCTCGACAGCATCTACTTCAACCGTTTCCTACAGTGGAAGTGGCTGGAAAGGTGAGCTCCCTGAAGGCTGGCCCACGGTAGATCAAGGTGCTAGGGCTCTCATGGGCCCTGGGCCCCTGCTTAGCCAGCATTTGCTCCGAAATCCCTTGCCCACAGGCAGCCAGTGACCAAAAACACCTTCAGGCAGTATCGAGTCCTGGGCAAAGGAGGCTTTGGTGAGGTAAGTGGCTAGGCCAGAGCCCCTGATGGAGTGGGGAGGAGGGGTATGGTGGGCCCTGGACCAGCCCCCCCTCCCCGAGCTCCAGTAGCCCCAGGAAGGACACAGCTGGTCCCTACTTGCCCATCTACCTTGGCTACAGGTGTGTGCCTGCCAGGTGCGGGCAACAGGCAAGATGTACGCTTGCAAGAAGCTGGAGAAGAAGCGGATCAAGAAGAGGAAAGGGGAGGCCATGGCACTGAATGAGAAGCAGATCCTGGAGAAAGTGAACAGTAGGTTTGTAGTAAGTACAGACAGGAGACCCCTCCCTTCCCCCTGGCCATGCACTTGCCCTGACCTCCCCACTCACCAGGCTAGGTCCCTTCCTGTCCTGCCCTGTCCCCACCCTCGGAGATGCCTGGGAAGGGCGGGTTTGGGGTGTTGACACCAGGCCTGGAGAGCAGGCTGGGCCCCAAGGAGTGGCACTGAGAAGGATTTTTTTGGGCGGCTGGCGCCAGCCCTGCCACTGGGTGGCCCATGGCCCCTGCTTGAAGGCATGGTTCCCTTCGGCCACAGGTGAGCTTGGCCTATGCCTATGAGACCAAGGACGCACTGTGCCTGGTGCTGACGCTGATGAACGGAGGTGACCTCAAGTTCCACATTTACCACATGGGCCAGGCTGGCTTCCCCGAGGAGCGGGCTGTCTTCTATGCTGCGGAGATCTGCTGCGGCCTGGAGGACTTGCACCGGGAGCGCATCGTGTACAGGTGCTGGGCTTCAGCCCTCCTCGCCAGGGGCTGCTGTTGGGCATGGGTGGAGGCCGCAGAAGGATGTGTTGGTCTGCAGGGCCTGTTGTCGTGAGCATGAGCCAGTTTGAGCCCTCCCGAGCCTGGGCTTGGGGCTCCACACTTGCTCATGCCAGGTGGACTCGAGAATCTCTGGGTCTGGCTCACTCCTGTGAATTCTGGTGTTCTCATCCCTCTCTGGGCCAGTCAGCTCCCTGCGGTAAAGTGCACACAGCCTGGCATGCAGGGCTTGGCAGTGGGGAGCTCTGCCTGTTGTTACTGGCAGTGATTTCATTTGAACCTCATAACAGCCCCATGAGGGGACAGATGAGTAACCCCATTTGAGAGGAAAGGCAGAGTTAGCCACCAGAGTGGGGGGAGGGCGGGACCCCCCCTTAACACTAGTGGTGAGCAAGGCTACTGGTGCTGTGTCCCGCCCCCGCCCCCACCTTCCCCACCCCCTCCCCCACAGTGGGAGCTGCTCTCCACTTGCCTTGGGATTCCCAGGAAGGAGTCCTGGCTGGGTATATCCTTCAGCTGCTCTCTCAAGTCAGAGCTGCTGTGAGTGAGGGCTGGGCTCTCTCTCACCCTGGAATTAAATGGCTCCTGCACCTTGCTGCACATTCCATCCCAGGAGACAAGTGAGCCAGGACGGGGTGGTGTGCCATCTGGCTCCTTGACAAACGGAACAACATCTGACCCTGCCTTTCTCTCCCCACAGGGACCTAAAGCCAGAGAACATCCTACTGGATGACCACGGTGGGTAGGCGGTGTGGGGGGGCACAGCGGTGGAGTGCAGTGGAGTGGGGCAGGGTCTGGCCCATCTGTTTAATGGGCCCCCCCCACCTCCACTCATCCACCCACATTCAGGTCACATCCGCATCTCTGACCTGGGGCTGGCTGTGCACGTGCCAGAAGGCCAGACCATCAAGGGTCGTGTGGGCACTGTGGGCTACATGGGTGAGTCTCCCTCTGCCCTGGCCCCTCCCTCCTGGGTCCTCTTGCTCTCCTGGGCTGGGTCCCACCACTTCTGTTTGGGAGTCTTCTGTGTCTCAGGGAGTAGAAAGAGCTGATATCCCCATCTTAGAAATAAAGAGACCAAGACTCAGCCAGGGCCCCACACACCTGCGAATCCACATCACGCATTGCCCAAATACTTAGCCCCTACTATTGGCTGGGCCTGCAGGTGACTACCACAGAAGGGTGAGAAGTCCTCCCCCTGATCTGTCCAGGGTCAGGGAGGGAGTGCCCATCTGTGGTATGGGCCAAGATGCGGCCCTAGTATTCCCCTTGGGGACCATGTGACACAGCAGATAGAGCCCCAGTTACAGGCCCCACGTCTTACTTGTGTGTCCTTGGGTCACATACTGCTTCTCCCAGGTCAGTTTGCCCAACCATAAAGCAATCATACTGGCTCCCAGAGTTGCTTTTAGGTGAAAAGCAGTAGGAGAGGCAAAAATCCCCATGTGCCCACCCTGGCAGGCAGTAGGTACGCAGCAGAGGAGTTTCTTCTTACTTCTGTCTGATATTAAATCCACAGGTTGCAAATTGGTAACCACACAGGCCTAATATGGCCTGCATTTGTGTTTAATTCGAATTGTTTTTAAAACAATTTGAGGGGCGCCTGGAGGGGCTCAGTCATTTAAGAATCTGACTCTTGATTTTGGCTCAGGTCGTGATCTCACAGTTTGTGGGTTCAAGCCCCGTATCAGGCTCTATGCTGCCAGTGCAGAGCTTGCTTGGGATTCTCTCTCTCCCTCTCTCTGCCCCTCCCCTCCTCATGCTCTGTTTCCCTCTCTCAAAATAAATAAACATGGGGAAAAAATAAAACAATTTGAATTGGTTGCCAACATTTGATAGGCCAGACAGCTTCCCATTAAAAAATATGTATTTCTGACTTCTCTTGAAAAATCAGAAGACCTGGCCCCTTACAGGGCCACATTTGATGGGGCATGTGGTGTCCTACTTGCTGAGGTCCCCCCAGGCTGCTGGTAGTGCCTGCCTGGTGGGCAGAGGTTTGAGCTGATGCCCCACTTGATGTGTGCTGGGCATTCCCAGGGCCCCAGGGCTTGGTTTCTGCCTCCTGCCCAGCCTTAACTCCCATTACACCCTGCCCAGCTCCGGAGGTGGTAAAGAACGAACGGTACACATTCAGCCCAGACTGGTGGGCACTAGGCTGCCTCCTATACGAGATGATCGCAGGCCAGTCACCCTTCCAGCAGAGGAAAAAGAAAATCAAGCGAGAGGAGGTGGAACGGTTGGTGAAGGAGGTGCCTGAAGAATACTCAGAGCACTTTTCCCCACAGGCCCGCTCGCTCTGCTCCCAGGTATGGCAAGCCAGCAGGAGGCCAAGGGGCCAGGGCTGGGGCTGGGGGCACCAGGCACCTCTCCCCAGCCCCTCTGACTGCCTCTATCCTGCCACAGCTCCTGTGCAAGGACCCTGCTGAGCGCCTGGGGTGTCGTGGAGGCGGTGCCCGTGAGGTGAAGGAACACCCTCTCTTCAAAAAGCTGAACTTTAAGCGACTGGGAGCCGGCATGCTAGAGCCACCCTTCAAGCCTGATGTGAGTGCTGTCTGCTTCTGCTGAGGGTAGGGCCAAGACTGGGTGGGGGCTCGGGCCCGGGGCTCTTAGAGGAGCCATCAGGCCACCTTCAGTGCAAGTGTCAGACAACCCAACTCAGATGGCTTGGCCAACAAAACAGTTCATCAGACTCACACAAATGAAAGCCCCACGACAGATCTCACTGTTGGCACACCTGGGTCTAGGGCTGCAACAACCCTGCAGGAATTCTCTCTTCCTGTCCCTCTCCACTGTCCAGGCCAGTATGCAGCCTTTACTCTCCGACTTCTCTTGCTAGGGTGCAGCAGTGGTGGACACATCCTACCAGCTCAGCCAGCTCGGTAGACAGAGTGTACCTCTTGCCCAGTCATTTCAAAAGAAGTCCTGAAAGGGGGAAAAAAAGTAACCCTAAGGCTAGTGCTTATTGCCACGGATTGCTCAGAGGCCCATCAGTTACTACGCTTGGATCACTTGCCCACCTGTACCACTGCCAGTCAGGGAGGTCAGTTTCCCAAAGGAAAACCAAGATGCCATTGCCAGCGGGGGTAAGGGCTTTTGAGCTGGCTGAATAGTGGCTGCCCACTACACCTGGCAGCACTGACTTCTCCCCTGTAGAGTCCTACCCACTTACTAGCATCTCAGTGGGTCAGGCATTCTATGGGCAGAAACATCCTTGAATCATCATATTTCAAGGGGAAGAAACCCAACTGAAACTTAGTTATGTCCAGCAAGGAGCTTATTGATTTGTTTGGCTAGAGAGCCTCAGAGTAGGGCCAACATCAGGATTTCATGCAGTGTGGCCAAGACTCTCTTGGCTGTGCTTCAACCTGTTGATCCTCCTCCCACTGAATTCAGGCTTCTCTGTATAAAGTCCCAGGGAAGGTTGTGATTGGCCAAGACTAGGTTATATACTTGCCCTGCTCTCTTACGTAAGAGGACTGGGTCCTCTGATTGACAGTTCACCAGGAACACTGAGGAGTCAGGAAGGTGATTGGGCAGGCCAGGTTGGTGACTGTCAGCCGCATTGGTGATCATTTATTCCAAATATCTGAATGCCCATACACTCCAGACCTCAGAGACCATGAGGTCAACAGGACCCAGTTCTGCCTTCATGTTGTAGTGGGAAGCACATCAAAATAAAGCAATAAGTGAAAAAGGAGTATCAGGCAATGTGAAGTGCAATGGAAAAAAAGAAATCAGGCTAAGAAGACAATAAGGAATGATTAGGAGGAGTGGGAGTATTTTTAGACAGGGTGGTCTCTGAGGAGCTGATGGTTAAGCAGAAGCTTAAAATATGGGAAGGAGAGAGCTGTGCCAAGTTTTGGGGTATGAGCATTTCAGGGAGAAGGAGCAGCAGAGAGAGAGAGAGAGAGAAAGAGAGAGCAGTGAAGAGGTCAGTGTGGCTGAAGTGAGCATGGGCTGGGAAAGGCGTGTGGTCTTATTCTAAGTGTGACGGGGGGCCTTTGGAGAATGTTGGGCAGACATGTGAGGTGTGGGGGTGGGCCTAGAGGAGGTGAGTAGAAGGCGGAGGCCAACTAGGGGGCTGCAGCTTGTGAACGATTGTGTTTTGTGGGCCTCACAGACCCTGGGCTGTGGGCCTTGCTGTGAGCGATTTAACTGAGAGCAGCCTGCCTCGGGGCTGGCCCTGACACTCCGCTTCCGGTGCACATCGTCTCATTTAACCTGGAAGTCATCCCACCATGCCTGGGTCTTTTATTCAGAGTTAGAAAATCAGTGGCCTGGAATTCAGCTCTTTAGAAGCAACAGATGAGAAGCAAGTTTGATGATGATATCATTTCTAATAGATTTATTGAGATTTAATTCACATAATTTATAATTCATTCATTTAAAGTATGTAATTAAATGGATTTTAGCATATTGAGAGTTGTGCAGCCATCACCATAATCCATTTTAGAACATCTTCATCACCCCTTTCCCCCCCACCCAACAAAAACCCCATGCCTACTAGCAGTCATTCCCCATTTTCCTCTCCCTGGCAACCACTAATCTATTTTCTGTCTCTACATATTTTCCTGTTGTGGAAATTTCATGCAAATGGCATTATACAATATGTGGTCCTTAGTGACTGGCTTCTTTCACTTAGCATATTTTCAAGGTTCATACTGATGACGTAGCCTGTATCAGTACTTTGTTCCTTTTTTATTACTGAATAACACTCCATTTCATGAATAGGCCACATCTTGTTTTTTTATCAGTTGATGGGCATTAGGGTTGTTTCTACTTTGGACTATTATGAATACTTTTGCTATGGACATTCACATGCAAGTTTTGGTGAAGATGCGTTTTCATTTCTCTTGGATGTATACCTAGGAGTAGAATTGCTGGCTAATATGATAACATTACATTTAACCTTTTGGGGAACTTCCAGATTATATTCCAAAGCAGCTGTACCATTTTACATTATGATGTTTTTTGTTTGTTTGTTTGTTTGTTTGTTTTGATTTATTTTGAGAGAGAGGGCGTGAGTGAGTGAGGGGCAGAGAGAGAGGGGGAGAGAGAATCCCATGCAGCCTCTACACTATCAGCACCAAGCCCTAGGCGGGGCTCGAGCTCACCAACAATGAGATCATAAACCTGAGCCAAAGTCAGATGCTTAACCAACTGAGCCACCCAGGTGCCCCACATTATGTTTTAATTGACATTCTTAATAGTAGGATTTAGAGAATAACATGAAGATGAAAAAGACCGTGGCCTTCTGGAGTGAGGTGAGCTCCCAGCAGGAGCTCCAGGGGTGGGGGGAGTCGGGAGGACTAATCCTCTGGTTGGCCATGAACCTTGAGGTGATGGAGCAGGCCATTGGACATCCTGGGACAGAGGACCTATCAGCTCCAGGCCCTGTGTGGGGATGCTCAGCTGAAAGGACCAGCTAAGATTCTGCCTGCAGCACGTCACCAGTTGTACCCCCAGACAGCTGTGTGGGGGTGGGGGGGTGCCTGTCGCTGATTCCCCAGGGCACTGTGGGGGCTGGTTGGCTGCAGCAGGTCAGCTGCCATCGACTAGGAAAGGCAATGGCCTTTCAGCCTCATCAGCTGAAAGCAGTGAGGAGTAATGATTCCCAGTTTATAGAGGAGAAATGGAAGTGCATGGAGTATCTAGTTTCTGACCCCAAATCAGAGAGGGCTGCAAGAGTCCAGGCACAACCAGGCCAAGGCTGGACTGATTTTCAGGGTGGAGCTTTCTGCGTGCATGTAGGTGGGCAGGTGTGCATGTGTGCATGCATTACTTCTGACTGCTACTTCTGTCCCCAACAGCCCCAGGCCATTTATTGCAAGGATGTTCTGGACATTGAACAATTCTCCACAGTTAAGGGTGTGGAGCTGGAGCCCACTGACCAGGACTTCTACCAGAAGTTTGCCACGGGCAGCGTGCCCATCCCCTGGCAGAATGAGGTAAGAGTCTGCCCAGCTGGTGGTCTGAGCCCCCGAGGAGCAGCCCTGGAGGCTGCTCGCACAGCTGCCTGTTCTTTGGCAGATGGTGGAGACAGAGTGCTTCCAGGAGCTGAATGTCTTTGGGCTAGATGGCTCGGTTCCCCCAGACCTGGACTGGAAGGGCCAGCCACCTGCACCCCCCAAGAAAGGACTGCTGCAGAGACTCTTCAGCCGCCAGGTAACCCCCAGCAGTGTCCTATCTTGGCCCCCCGCTTGACTCCAGGGGACGGTGGGTGGGAGGCAGAGCCGGTGCCCGCATGTGCTGGGAGTGGGCATCCTCCAGCCGTGCAAGGGGTGCCCAGGGTCTCTGGCCTCATTCCCGCCTGTCCCCTATCCCTGGCTGGGCTCACGGCCTCTTTTCTCTTTCCAGAGGTGAGCAGTGTGGGCTCCCCGTGGGTTGGCCTTGCTGCCCAGCCTTGGGGAGCCACGGGCAGCCCTTCCATGGCAGAGGCGAGATGTGGGCGAAAGAAGTCTGGTGCCCGCTCCCCCTTCCCCCACTACTTCATTCCCCGCACCCTGGCACCTTCAAGCTGCTAGCCTTGCTTAGCCATCTGTCTCCCCATGCCCTGCCTCCACCAGCTCCAGGGGAGAGGGTCTGGACAGGGTCTTGCTCTGGCAGAGCCTGACATCCACCTGGACCCTCTTACTTCAGCCTGCTGCGAGCAGCCTCTGCACTGATGTCCACACATGTCTGGCCTGAGCTGCTGTTCTAGGCCCTTCATGGGGATCCCCACCCCCACCCCAGAGCATGGCTCCAGGCAACTCCTGGCAGGGCCCACCTGGGTGATGGCACTGGTAGCTAATGGCACTCGCTCTGCGTCTCTCCCTCCGTGTCTTCCCCATCCCTCCAGGATTGCTGTGGGAACTGCAGCGACAGTGAGGAAGAGCTCCCCACCCGCCTCGAGCTCCCCACCCGCCTCTAGCCCCGAGCCTGAGGCCCCTACCGGTGGTTGGCGGTAGCAGCTACTCTGAGCGCTGTTTACAGTTTTGCACAGTGGTCTTCCCCATTGTCCACTCAAGTTGTGGCCTGGGGAACACAGCCGGAGCTGTCCCCAGTGTCCTCTGCCCCTCAGCCTCTGGTCTGGCTGAGTTCGGCAAGGCCTGGGCTGTCCCTGGGACAAAGGTGCGTCCCTTCAGCTCTTGTCCATGGAGCTCGGGGCTTTCTGTATTTATGTATTTGTACGAATGTATATAGCAACCAGAGCGTTCTTAAGACCTACCCTGGAGCTGGCAGAAGGGCCACTGCCAAACTCAAGGCTCCTTGGGCCCAGCTCGGACAGGCTGAGGCTGGGCCAGGCAAGGCCCTTGAGCCCCCAGCACTGTGCTCGCCACCGCCGACCTCCGAGTGAGACTCCTGCCTGCCTCTGCTGCCCCGGGCTCAGGGCCATCACCTCTGGGGTCCGATGCTGACCCTCTTCAGCACTTGTCAAGGCTGGATCTGGGGCCTGTGTATCTCCTAGGCCTGTGCCAAAGTGTGACCAGAGACTGGGCTGACCCTGGGACCCATCAGTCCACTGCCCAGGCTGTCCCAGATGGGTCTGCCTCTGCCTTCCAGTTCCCAGGGCGCCTTGTCCCTCATGCTGGGCCCTGTCCTGAAGACACCTCTTGCAGAAATGCCCCCAGCCCAGGCCATGGGAAGTGGGAGGGGGCTGTCCCTAGTCAACTCTCAAACATTCCAGACTTCCCCTCTTAACAATAGACACATGTGCCCAGCAATAATCCATCCCTCCCTGTGTGTGCCTGTGGGGTGTGTGTGTGAGCGCAAGTGTGTGCGTATGTGTGAAGTGGGTAGGCTGAGGTGTGTACCCCAGGCCCCAGTTCTGGTCCTTCCCAGATTGTGATGGCCATCCTGGTCCCAGTGTTAGGGTAGCATGGGATTACAGGGTCCTGGTTTTTCCATATTTAAAGCCAATTTTTATTACTCATTTTGTCCAATGTAAGCTGCCACGTGTCTCTGAGTGAATACAGTCGAGCACAAACCTGGCCAGCTGCCCTGCCTGCCTCTTTTCTTGCTCCTGGTGTTCCAGGGGTCTTCCTGCTTCCCTTGCCCTGCTGGAAGTGGGAAGGGATCAGAGGTGGGCCTGGTCCCCAGTGCCCTTCCAACAACCCCTGTACCCCA
>NW_027528977.1:9457911-9595034 GCF_008692635.1 Crocuta crocuta | reverse complement strand
TGATCTTGGAGTAGCCTCTCCAGGCAGCCAGGACTTGGTGGCCTTTGGGCTCACCCAGTGGGTTCTCAGCTTCCTAGATGGGATGAGGCCTGAGGGAAGAAGCCTAGGGTTCCCACTAGGGTGTGAGTCTAGCTCTACTTATACTGGAGAGGCAGGCTCAGCTGGCAGAGTCCCTTCCAAGGCCAAGGTGATCTGGCCACCAGTTGTGGGCTTGGAGTAGCCTGGGAGAAAGGTGGAAGCTGCTGTTAGAAACATCTACCCACTCTGTCTTACCTGGGCACCTGTTGTATGCTCAGCCTAGGGCTGGTACATTAGAGCCATCTCTCCAGAGCCATCTCTCCGCCCAGGAATCTGGAAATGTGCCTGAGCAGAGCTGAGACAGTGGTGATGTTGGAAGTCAGGCTGTGCAGGAGTTCGTAGAGATCAGCCATGAGGACATCAGGGAGGGTTCTCTGAAAATAGATGAGCCAGGCTTTAAAGGAGACTTACTCACCTGGACACAGGGATTGGGGGAACATTCCAGAGCATTCCATCTATGCAAAAACAGGGATGAGAGTCTGTTGACAAGTCTGTCCCAGACTTCATAAACCTGTTGCTGCACCATAGTCCCATGCCCAATGCCCCCAGCCCCCCAAGGATGCTCTGTAAGCACAGTAAGGGTTTGTTCCTTGCCTCTAGGGTGGGTACTAGTGCTATGAGCCACAAGAGCTTTGCAGTTGGACAGTTCTGGGTTCAAGTCTCGTCAGGCCACTTTTCAAGCTAGCTTTGCATAGGCCCTTCTCTTGTCTAGAAAGGTGGGTGTGATACCCATCACCTCATAGGGCAGCTATGAGAATCCATTAAAGCAGCCAGTCCCCTCTGAGCCCCTGGGTCACTGGCGGGACTCTTGCCTATTAGGAGAGTGGGTGCTGGGTGCCAGGTTAACAGCTCTCTCAGGGGCAGCCAGAAGGCTCTAAGCACTGATTAAGCAGAAGGGGCCTCTGGTGGTGGCCCAGCTCTTGGTAGTGGGTGGAACGTGTGTTGCTGCTTCTTGAGGGAAACTGGAGAGGACCTTGCCAAGATCTTCCAGCTGGTTAATGGCTGCTGCAGGATGGTGACGGAGCCAGCTGAAAATGAAGCTGTGTCCTACCCATAAGGTGTGAGGTTGGGGCCCAACGTGCATTTGCCCTTCTGTCTTGGTGGGAGGGTAGTTAGGTGTCTGCACAGAGGACAAAACCCAGCCCTGAGCAGGTGTGCAAGGGTGAGTGGGTGCCAGGTGGACCAGTAGGTCCCCAGGGCACTCTGCCTGTGGGTAGGTCACAACCTCCCACCAGGGACTTCCCATGATCCCCCTTCCATGGTAGGGACCCAGGGAACTTGTTGGCTTCAGTTCAGCTCATCTTAAAGCTCTTAGCACAGTGAGTTCCTTGGCAGTGGAAACTACCAGAATTCACTTCCCAACAAGCCTTTCTTAAGTTCATCTCTCCACCCAGCTCTATGGTGGGAGTTGGCGACCCAGATGGAGACAAGGCCCCCCACCAATTTGGAGTTCGGTAGACAGAAATGGGAACAGTTAAGACTCAGTGTGGTCAGCACTGTGGCAGGGATGATTCTAGAGCTGGTGGGGCTGGGACTGCTGAGGGGCTGGGGGCCAACACCAGGCAGGGAGGCCCGTTGGCCACAAAAGTGTCTGAATTAGTGTCCTCCAGGATTCAGAACCAGGTAGACCTGAGTGGGGGAGCCAGATGGATGGTCTAGGGCCTCTAGTGGTTTAGGATGGCTTGGAGTGGGGTGAGTGATGGGTGTGTGATGGGTGAAAGAAGGGAGCAAATGGAGCCAAGTCAGTACTACGCTGGGCTTTGAAAGCCATGTAAATAAAAGATGTGGGGCCCTTGTCTAGAAGGCAGGTGAGTCCCTGAAAGGTTTTAACTGGTTTTGTCAGGGTGTCTGCTTAGCATGTGCAAAAGCACTCCATGTTTATGTTGGGGGGGGGGTCTCTTGTCTCAATCCATGTGGTTTAGATGGGGCTGGGTTTGCACCCCCTGTGTACAAAGACCTAGAGTGTGGGACCCAGCTGTTAGAGATCTTTGGTAGCAAGCAACAGAACTGTCCTCCAACTAACTCAGAGTGTTCAAAAGGATATGGAGGGATGTGATAAAAGAACCAGAACTGGAGCACCTCCAGGGTCTTAGTCACAGACCCCATTCTCATCAGGGTATGACCCCCAGAAGAAAGATGCTACAGCCATGTTTATGTCTGCATCACTGATCCTGACTGCAAACCCAAGGAGCCCAAATGGCCCAGCTGGAAATCTGCTCACTGTACACTGGGGGAGCAGGGCACTTGGGTTCACAGGCCTAGCATGATGGCACACAAAGGGTGCAATGAGTTCCCTTGATGAAACGGTGCTTGTAACCAAAGAAAAGGAAACAGATACTGGGTAGCTGAACATATATCCCTCCAACTGGATTGGTTCACTGATGGACACTAAGCCAAATTGAGTCCAAAAAGAGTTTGGGGGGCTGGCTAGAATTACTGGGAAAGAATTGAGGTTCTCTTCTCTGGGGTTGGGTGGCAGGATATAAACCTAGATCCGGCGTGTTATCCTTGCTACCACTTGAGAATTTTCAAGAATGATACAAACAGAAGAAAGCAGAGTGGAGAGAACAGATACATGTCTGATACCATTATTGGGACACCTGGAGCCAACTGAGATCACGGCTAAAATCTACCTCTGGACTCCCCAGTTACAGGAGTCAAACACCTTTGCGTCGAAGCCTGTTTGTTTTGGGATTCTGTCACTTGCAAACCAAAATGTCCCAGCTGGTATGGTGGTGGAGGGTCCTTTCCTTCCTTCCTTCCTTCCTTCCTTCCTTCCTTCCTTCCTCCCTCCCTCCCTCCTTCCCTCCTTCCCTCCCTCCCTTGTTTTTGAGAGAGAGTGAGAGCAGGGGAGGGATAGAAAGAGGAGAGACTCCCTTGCAGGCTCTGTGCTGTCCGTGTGGTGCCGTGTGCTTCTCATGAACCGTGAGATCATGACCTGAGCTGAAATCAAAAGTCAGATACTTGGGGCGCCTAGGTGCCTCAGTCAGTTTAGCGTCCAACTTCGGCTCAGGTCATGATCTCACAGATCGTGGGTTCGAGCCCAGCATCCGGCTCTGTGCTGACAGCTAGCGCAGAGCCTGGAGCCTGCTTCAGATTCTGTATCTCCCTCTCTCTCTGACCGTCCCCTGCTCATGCTCTCTCTCTCTCTCAGAAATAAATACATTTTTAAAAAAATATTTAAAAAGTCAGATACTTAACTGACTGAGACACCCAGGTGCCCTGGTGGTGGAAGGTGTTTTGGGAAGATCTCCCTAAATGTGATACAGAAGTTGGACTGGAAACAGAGAACCCAATTAAGAGACGGACAGCCAGGTTCAGATTCAGCCTAGACAGGGAGACCATCACTAGGGCTCACTTATGTTCCCCGGGGATGAGCAGGGTCCATGAAGGCCAGGGCTATAGGTCCAGCACTGGGTTCTCCTCCCCGTGCCACTTAGCAGAAGTGGTGCTGTATGCTCACTGGGGACACACTGGGAGGCGGTCAATGCATTGGTGAGCTGGAACATTAGGGTACCTACCTGTTCCAACCCTCGCCCACTGCATGCGTGCTGTGCATTTCAGGATGTGGCCGGTGCCTGGACGTGTGCGCTTTCCGGGTTGAGCTTTATGTGTGTGTCAGCTGCTTGGCTGAGCATCCTGTGTGCTCGGTCGATTGTGTACACCCGGTCTGCCTGCGTGCGCCCGTTCCGGACAGCCTGTTGCCAGGAACTGTGCGGAGTGGCGCGTGCATTCCCTGTGCAGGGTGAACCTAGTGCCCAGCCTGTAAGTCTCCGCGCGGCAGGTGGGTGCCAGGTCCTCCGCCCTCGGCTCCCAGGACAGCCTCCTCGCCAGCGAGAAGCTGGGGGTGGGGGCCCCCTGCCGGCTGTCGCGNGAGGGAGGGAGGGAGGGAGAGGGAGGGCGCCAGTGAGCGAGGGAGCCAAAGCCGGGCGCGAGCCGCCACCGGTTCGCTTGGAAACGGTTGCCACAGCAACGGGGTTGCGCTCCCAGGCAACGCGACTGCGGGGCGGTGACGCCCCCTCCCTCCCTTCCCCCACCCCACGCGGGGCCGCAGCCCAGGGGCGCAGGGGGAGAGGGGGTGCGGGGACTCACCCTCGAGCCGCGGGGGTAATAACTTCACCCGTCTGGGTGTGCCTGCCTCCACAGCTCGTCGAAGATGGGGGTGGGGAGGTGAGCGGCCCCGTGGGCACAAGCTGGCTCCCACGTGGCTGCAGTCGTCGCAGCAAGGCTCTTGGGGTGGCTGCAAATGTGGGGGCGGCCCAGCCCCTGGGCCCGCCGCGGGAGGAGGAAGCTTGGAGGCTGGGTCCGGCGTCTGTGTTCCAACACCCCCACCACCACTACCACCACTCGTTAGCAAAATGGCCTGATCTGAGTTGGGTGCCACAGTGGCGATGGTCCTTACCAGAGGAGAAGAAAGAAGCTTACGTCTCTCCTCCTCATGGCCAGGGCATGTGCCAAACCGCGGCTAGGGCCGGTGATGGGTTTCTGCTCCACGTTTCAAGCCACTATTCTCCAGGGAGTGGTGGGAGCAGAGTGGGTAGGAGCAGAGGAAAGGACATTGCTGACCCAGGGAAGCTGAAGCTCAGGCCAAATGGGAGCGCCCCAGCCCATTGTCTGGATCACAAGTGTCCCTTTCTTGTCTGAGCACAAAGCCCAGACTGTGCTGGGTGGCATGCAGGTTGGCCAGCAGGCAGGCCAGCGCCACATGGAGATGCGCTGTCCTCCAGGGAAGCTCCTTTGGGAGGAGAATGGTCGCTGAGTCAGAGGAAATGACCTCTGGCTCCTCTCCCAACCTCCCCCAGCTGGCAGCGGCAGGGTGCTGGGGAGAGAAATGATCCTCCTGCCAGCTCTCCCAGACCTGACTCAGCAGATGCCAGCCTCCAATCGCAGACCTTGGACTCAACATCCCAGTGACCACAACCACCGTTGGGTTTCCTTTCCCATCCAGGGAAGTGTCCTGGAGCACCAGAGGTGACTGTTACCCTAGGCATTTGAGGCATAAGATGTCCTTAGATGGGTGGTGCCCGAAGTCAGTCCTGAGTCTCGGTGATGCAGGCAGGAGTGCCTTTGGAATTATTCACAGGCTCATTTCATTCTGCTCCTGCTCTGTGTTGAGTATTCTGCATTCAGTATCTCCTAGTCCTTACAATTGTGCAGGTAAGTTTATTATCCCCATTTTAAAGATGAAGACTCTAAGGCTCAGGGAGGTAATGTGATTTCCCCAAGGTCACACACCCAGTAAGTGGTGGAGCTCGGTTTCCAGTGAAGGTTTCTCTGCTAGCACAGCGGCTCTCTGCCTGCCACACACCGTCCATTGTGATCCATGCAGAAAAGAACTGTAGAGGCTTCTAGAGAAGCATTCTTAACTCCTTTTATATTCTTCCAGTGAGGAAATTCCCTATGTCTTTCGAGCCTTAGTACACTTTTCTGTCTTCCACCCAAATCAGCCAGATTCTTGCTCACCCAGATGCTATATAGGACTGCGCTGCTGCTGGGCTGGCTCCCTTCCTCCATTTTCTCTCTCTGGGTGAAACTGAGCAGTGAGGTCTACCTCAGTTACCTGGGAAACCCCCAATGGCCTAGTTCTACGTTTTGGGGCTCTGTGGCTGAGCAGCTGCAGCCCTGGCTGTGGTAGAATTCAGCAGAGATGGGCTCATCCATATACTGCTGGCTTCTGTAGGTGCTCATCAGTTCAGCTGACGGAAACCCAAATGCCTCTAGGGCCCAGGGAACAATGGAATGAGTGAGGTGGGCCAGGGAGCTACTCAGCTACAGTCTATGTCACCATGTGAGAATGTGGATGTGGAATCCCCAGATAATTTTTAAGATGAATCCAGAATCCAGACTTTTATGTAAATTTCCTGGGTTTTAAATTTGGCAACTAATCAGAATATTTTAAAAAATTGATTGTGGGCCAACAAAACATGCGCATGAACTGTGCCCAGCCTGAGAGTCACAAGGCCATGACCTCTGGTCAACGGTAAAGTGATGGCAGTTTCTGCTGGACCACTTCCAGGTTTGTGTAGATGTAGTGCCATGGGCTCGTTTCCATATTTGAGCCTCTTGAGGCTGCAGAGTGTTGACGTTTGGTTTGTCACATGCAGCTATGTACATTAGGCTTGAAGTGTTTTCACTTCCTTAATCAGTTTTGCTCCACCCTAGGCAATCCTAGGCAGGTCTCATCATCCCTGTCTTATAGGCAAAGAAACTTCAGCTCAGGCATGGGAACAGCTGGGACAGGGCCACACAGCCTGATCAGGACGGAAGCAGGATTTGACCCCTGGGCTCACCCTTTAGTGCTCTGTGTGTTATGCCAGGCTGCCTCTCTGAAGAGGGCATCCTCATCTCCCCCCGGCCCCTGAAGTGTGGCCAGTTCCCTTGGAGGGACAGATGTGGGTACAGTAGACACTGAGCCATGAAGGGCCTCTGCCCACAGCTCTTTGTGACCCCAGTCTGTTGTCCTGTTCACAGTTTCCAAGCCCTGGGTTCCTGGCCCAGTGCCAGGGTTGGGTCACAGAGATGCTACCTGTAGCACCTCTAGTACCTGTAGGACCTTGGCCTAACAGGAAATGAGGGTCTGGTCAGCTCTACACCTGGCTGACGGTGGCGGCAATCCTCTCTCTGGCCTCAGTTCATCTGTCTTGGTGTGGGAGGAGTGTAAAATTGTCACCAGTGCCTGCTTTCCTGCCAGGACAGTGGGCTTTGCAGTCACCTGGGCTTCACAACCACCTGGCTATGTGGGCCTGAGCTGGCCCCAACTCCTTGTCTGTAGAATGGGGATGGCAGCAGCCACCTCCTGGGTGTCACTGAGATAATAAATGTGAAGAGCCCAGCAAGGGTCTGGCATGTGCGGGATATGCAGGACACGTTAGCAGTAACTTCTCCCACTTTATCCTCACTCTACACACCAAATTCTCCCTTTGCTGTGCCCTCGTCTGAGACCCTGTCCCTTCACTTGACCGGCAGCTCTGGGGACCTTATGACCCAAAAACCCTGCTGTCTGGGATTCCCTCTGTCCATTCCAGAGCCCCTAACATATGCCTCCATTTTCTTTTATTCACATGAATGATGGGTCCTCATCTCACTTGTAAGCTACCCTGCCAGGGTGGAGAGCTGGGTGGTGGCTTCTCTCTCACTGACTTTTTGGTGGTGAATGGCTGACATTTCCCAGGTGTGAACTGGATGCAGACCCAACTCTTTTTTTTTTTTTTTTAAGATTTTAGTTATTTATGGGGGGGGAGGGGCAGAGGGAGAGGGAGAGAGAGGATCTTGAACACGCTCCATGCCCAGTGTGGAGACTAACACAAGGCCTGATCTCATGACAGTGAGGTAATGACCTGAACTGAAATCAAGAGTCAGATGCTCAACCGACTGAGTCACCCAGGTGCCCCCAGGCCCAGCTCTTGAAGTGTTTCCTGTCCTCTGGCTAAAAGACCAAACAGGGAACTAGGCATCTCCAGTCACTCCAAGTGGTTTTGGAGCTGCTGGGGGCCAGATGACAAGACAGATGCAGCCTCTGGAGTCACACACAGGCAACTGCAGCACACTGTGACATCCATGGGCTTTTCCTCCAACCCTGGGGAGTAAGGCTGCCTGGAGCTGACTAGTCCAGCGAAGTGACAGTGAGCCCATGAAGCTGAGTAGTAAATGTGGGGGCAAGAACTTGGAGGCTGTGTTGCAGGCCCCTCAGGGAAAGAAAGCAGGACTCAACAGTGCAGGATGGAAACACAGGCTGGCTGCAGAGGGAAGGGCACTGAGAAGTGAGGCTGAAGATGCCTTTTGGCAGGAGTTCAACCCAGAGGCTGTGATCTAGGTCAGTTCTCCAAGTGTGCTCTCTGGACCACAACATCAGCATCTGCTGGGAATTTGTTAGAAATGCAAACTCTTGGGTCCAACCCCAGACCTACTGAAGCAAACACTGGGAGCAGAGCCCAGCACTCTGTTTTAACAAGCCCTCCCCGTAGCTCTGACGTTCATTCAAGTTTAAGAGACACCCATCTACACTGTCTTAACGAGCTGGGCTGCTTCCTGAAGGGGTGGGAGTTGCCAGAGGATTCCGGCAGAAGAGGGCCTGGGGGAAATGGCCGTGTGGAAAATCGGTAGGTTGAGCAGGAGCATAGCGTGGAAGTAGAGAGGGCGGCGGCAAGCATGGTGATAAAGAGGCCTAGGTGAGAGAAAGATGATGGGGGCCTGGCTAAGGTAGTGGCAGGGGGGCCAAAGGGAGTAGACAAAGTCACAGTGTGCACTGAGGGTAAAAACAGGGTTTAGTGGACAGAGTGAATGGTGGGCTCTTTACTGAGATAAAGGAGCCAGTATATTTTAAGGGTCTAAGGTTGCTGGGGTTCTTCATGCAGAGGAGCAATGTGGTAGGTGCCCACAGCAGCCCACCAGAATAAGAAATCTGTGTGATCTTGGGTATCATTTGATTTCTTTGAGCCAAGTCTCTCCTCTGTCAAATGGGAGGAATGCTAGCCTAGTTTGTAGGATGACTGAGAATGATTTGTGATGTCCAGCCTCAGGCAGAGAGCATCTAAAGGACATGCACATCTCTGCATCCCCAGCTCAGAAGCTGCCGTCATCAGCACTAATGTTTGTTGGGCATCTCCAAACCCTTTGCATGGACTAGCTCAGTTTTCACCACGGTCACTGATGAGGAAACCGGCATCATAGAGGTTAAGAAACTCACCCCCTGGGGTCTTGTTTGTGTCCCCCTGCTGTACCCCAGTGTGTGTGTGGCCCAAGAAAAGATACCAAGCAATACACTCACAAACTCTGTAAATAAATCAAGATGGAATCCTAAAAACATGTTCAAATAACCTGCAAGAAGGTAAGAAAAGAGAAAGAAGAAACATCATAAAATGGCAGACGAAAGCGGGGAGGCACCACTGCTAGCAGACAGCTGGAGTTGGACAGGTGCAGTATTTGCTCTGGAGAGTCTGGAAGGGATGGAGAGGGCGCATGGCTGTGAGCAAGAGGCTGTAGGCAGGGTCTGCATTGAAGGGCTCCCCAGACACAGGCAGGAGCAAGTACAGAAGTATGAAGGAGTAAAGGGACAGCTCTTAGAGGAAGATTGGAGAAGCTGGTCTGTCAGGAAGAGCATCTGGAAAGGTCTCTTGACATTTATGTGGTGAGCACCTACTGTGGATTAGATGAAATGTAATGAGCAGCTCCTATGGGCCTGACACAGGCAGGAGGGAGGCCACAGGCAGGATCCATGCCCTCTGGGCCTGCCAGCACCCACCGAGTGAAGCAGTAGCCCGGGGGGAGTGTTTAGCATCAAATCCACACCCACTCAAACTGGGCATCGGTGCCAGTGTGACAGAGAGCGGCCGAATCCATAAAATGGATTCCTGCCTCCTGGCTGAGGGGCCACAGTGGCACCCAGAGAATCTTGGTTGTGGCCTGCCCCATTCACCTTAATGCCCAGTCAGCTGAGTTGGGCCCCCCAGGGCAGAGTCTCTGTCCTTTGTTCCTTGTTAACCCTGGAGCTGCCATCCCGTTCCTCCACCCTATAGCGTTTTCCTACTCGTGAGCTGAGCCCTGGTGGCCAGAAGCACCAGGGCTTTGGTGGGAAGGACAGAAAGGTGTGTTTTGGCTACAAGCTGGCCAGTCAGCTCAGTGTCCTCATACTGCCAAGTGCTCACATGCATTGGGCTCTTCCTTTATGTCTCAGTGGTCAAATAAGGGAAAGTATTTTGACAGACTCTGGATTCAGACTCAGGCTAAATCCTAGCTCCTCCCCTTATAAGCTGTGTGACCTGGGGCAAATCATTTCTCTGACCCTGTTTCCTCATCTATCAAATGGGCCCCCACTGAGAAGGAGGTATTACATATAACATGACGTTCTGAATGGAAAGGGCCTAGAACAAGGCCTGACATGCAATAGACAGTCCTTGGCAGGTATTTCTATTACTAATTCTGCTAAACTCCTTCACCTCCAGTCCCAGAAGTACCCTTTCTGATCTGGCTGGAGCTGTTCCTGATGTGCAGGCCAAGGGGCCCCTGAGTTAGTGCCAGCTTCTTCAGAGCATTCCTGAAAATTCCTGTGGGCTCAGGGAAAGGAGAACAACAGATTTAATTAACTCCCAGTGACTGGCAGCATCGTGTTTTTATCTGGGCTGCGTCGCCATGGCAGCCTCATGGCAGGGTTGTGGAGGGGGCGGGTGGAGCTATTGTTCTCGCCATTGTCTGTTCTGGAACACAGGCCCAGGAGAAAGGGACTGGCACGGGGACCAAGTGGCACATGGCTCAAGGCAGCCAGAGAATCAGACAGGAGCCATCTGGGGAGATGTGTGGGGTGGCCCATGGCCTGGCTTCCCCCCAGCTTGCTGCTAGAACAGTCTGAGACAGTTTGATGTGGACCTCCCACTTGGAGCTCAGGCCCACCATAGCCCCCAGAGTTAAATGTGTGTGTGCCTTGGATATGCCGAGGATGGGGGGCTGTCCATGGGGCTCCTGGAAGAACGACCTACAAAGTAGCTCAAGTAGCAGCACTCTCCCAACCCTGGCTAGGGTTCTGTGGCCGGGCTTGGGTTCAAATTAAGACACTGCCATCTGCGGTCTACACAGCTAATTGCCACATGACCCCCCTCCCCCTCCACGTCTGTAAAATAGGAATAACTGCAGTTACCCCGAAGGATTATATGTGAAAACCCTGGGTAGGAATAAGGCATTCAAGAAGGGCACACTCCTGTTCTGCGAGGGTGGTGAACAATCGCCTGCCACCCGTCACTCCACAGCCAGGGCTCCATCCTACATACCTCACGATGCAAGATTCCACGCTAAACCCCGGCTGTGGAAAGGAAGGAGACAGAACTAGAGGTGTCCATCGACAGGTGATACAGGGGCAAACGAACTACTTTTCCTACCCTCTGCAGAAACGTAAAGGAATTGAGGGGAATTGATACGGCCCACTGGAGCTAAGACGGTAGAGCCAATGAGGCTGAGAATTGTAGGAGGATGGGGAAACAGAGCTGGGATCTGACTGGCGGAGGCGCCCAGAGGAAAGGAAAAGAGGAACAGCCCACGCCCGGCCGTGCAGACAAAAGCAGGCCAGTGGCACGCAGAAACAGCTGGAACGACCCCTCCTGAGCCTCTTCTACAAGAGAGGCGACGACCAAGAGGCCCGCAGTGCGGACCTGGATGTTCCATGCTTTGGGCGGCCAGGGGTAGGAGCGAGTACTAGGCCTAGAGCGGGGTATGCCTAGCGCTAAAGCTGGGCGTTGGCGGGCTGCCTGTGGGGCTACAGGAGGTGGGCTCCCTTTTCCCGGCCGCAGAGCAACCGCGCAGAGACTCCTCTTCAGCGCCCTGAGGGTCTATCCATGGGCATCTGAAGCCCTTTCAGAGCTGGGGTACTACGTGGGGTGGCGAACCTCCCGTTGAGTACGGAGGTTGAGACTGGCCTTCGCGCGCCCTCTGCTGGCCCGCCTGGAGTCCCCTCGGATCAGCTGCGGCGGCGGTCCGGTCTCAGATCCGGGAAAACCCTACCGGGGAAACCTCGAGGTGTTACGTCATCCCCTGGTGATGTCACCGCCCCCCCGGGGAGTGCGGGGGTTCCCGCAGAGGAGGCTTCCCCAGAACTGCGCAGGGCTTGGGCGCGGGCAGGGAAGTCGTCGGGGCTGCAGCGCGCCTTCACCGCGCCGTGTGTCTGTCCTACAGGTCCCGCGCGGCCCCGGGTGAGGCCCGCCCGCTCTCCCACCGGCGCCATGGGAAGGAGCAGGCGCCGCTGCTCTTGCCCCCTGCCGGCGCGCGCACGACTTGAGCCCCGCCACGGGCAGCCCCCGGCCGCAGGTCCCCGAGTGACGCTGGCGGCGTCTGGGAGCGTGGCGCGGGGCCGGGGCNGTGAAGCCGCCGAGGACCCGCCGCCCCGCCGCCGCCATGGTTATGTCCCAGGGCACCTACACGTTCCTCACGTGCTTCGCCGGCTTCTGGCTCATCTGGGGTCTCATCGTCCTACTCTGCTGCTTCTGCAGCTTCCTGCGCCGCCGCCTCAAACGGCGCCAGGAGGAGCGACTACGTGAGCAGAACCTCCGCGCCCTCGAGCTGGAGCCCCTCGAGCTGGAGGGCAGTCTGGCGGGAAGCCCCCCGGGCTTGGCACCGCCGCCACCACCGCAGCGCGGCCGCCTCGAGGCGCCAGCGCACGCGCATCAGCACGTGCACGTCCATCCGCTGCTGCACCACGGGCCGGCGCAGCCACACGCACACCCGCACGCACACCACCACGCGCTTCCGCACCCGCCGCCTCCGCACCTCGCAGTGCCGCCGCGGCCTTGGAGTTACCCGCGTCAAGGTAAGTCCAGACCTCTGCTGTGGGCATCGCGGATTGCCACATCCGGGACCGCTAAGAGTGGGCGGGATCACGACTGACTGGCGAGCCTTCCACGGGGCAGCCTCCCCGAGAACCTAGGAGGTAGCGGGCTGGGCCTAGGGTTAGCGGCTGGCCAAAGCCTCCGCAGGAGGCTGGACACTGGCGGCCTCACCCCTCTGATCGTTTCCCACTCCGCAGCGGAATCGGACATGTCCAAGCCACCGTGCTATGAAGAGGCGGTGCTGATGGCCGAGCCGCCGCCGCCCTACAGTGAGGTGCTCACGGACACGCGCGGCCTCTACCGCAAGATCGTCACACCCTTCCTGAGCCGCCGCGACAGCGCGGAGAAACAGGAGCAGCCGCCGCCCAGCTACAAGCCGCTCTTCCTGGACCGGGGCTACACGTCGGCGCTGCACCTGCCCAGCGCCCCGCGGCCCGCGGCCCCCTGCCCTGCGCTCTGTCTGCAGGCGGACCGTGGGCGCCGGGTCTTCCCCAGCTGGACCGACTCGGAACTCAGCAGCCGCGAGCCGCTGGAGCATGGAGCTTGGCGCCTGCCGGTCTCCATCCCCTTGTTCGGGAGGACTACAGCCGTATAGAGGGGGCGCCCGGCGTTCCGGGCCCCACCCGCGGACTCGAGGCCTGACTGCGGGGCTTTTTAAACGCTTCCCTTGGACTGCGGGGAGGGGTGGGGAGGGAGGGATTTCTTACCCCGTTTGTTACATTTTGAGGATAATAAAGGTGTGTGATCTGGTTTGGTACAAGCGGAGGGGGCACCCACTGCTTGCGCCCAAGGTTCTGGTAGCCAGGCGTGCCTGGGTCTTGGTGACCCAGAATCAGAATGCGCCTTCTGGCTACAAACTGGCCTGATGTTGCGGAACTAAACTGTGGAAGCTGGTTCCCCTGGGGCCAGACCCTACCTTCCCTGGCCGTGAAAATCACGGTGAGGGCTCCACCTGTGGCCTTGGAGGCGGGAAGAGTTGGGAATCGGGGTCAGGGGAGGCGGCACACCACAGATCCGCCCCTGGAGGCCCGGAGCAGCAGGCCTGAAGGGATCTGGATTTCTTTATTAACAGACATGAGCACGACCCGTTACAGAAGTTTGTGCTTTCCAAAAAACAGTTACTGAACGTGAAAAAGGAACCCAAGCAAAGAGGGAGGAGTTGGGGAGGGGCCATCTAAGTCCCGGGCCCCCACCGATAGCCCTGACCTGATCCGCGCCTAGGGTCTCCAGCTTGGGACCTGCCCAGCAGGAGGGGGGCAGGAAAGGGCCTGGAAGCTGCGGGGCCCCAGCTGGGCCTGCTTCCTTTGGGCCAGGCGGGGAGGGGTCAAGAGAAGGGTGGGGAGGGGGTCCCAGGGAGCCAGAGCCCACGAGCCATTTATTGCCATGTTTTAAAATTCGTGCAAAATATCTGAAGCCCTGGACAGAGAATACAAAGTGATATTTTTCCAAGAAACATAAAACTAGGAAAAGAAGTGGGACATTTTCCCACCAGAGCTCCCCCGACGCCAGGCCCCCACGTAGGGTGAGGCCTCCACCCCGGCCAGCTGAGTGAGCAGGGAGGACTAAGAGCTACAATCTGGTCCGGGCGGGGAGGGGGTAGAATTTGCAACAGCGTCTCAACTACCAACGGGAGGAAAACCAGTCAACTGTACAAGTCTCCTATCAACTTTAAAAAAAAGAGAAAAGCTGTAAAAGTCAGGCCCTGTGGGTAGGGAAGCGGCCAAGTCCTGGGCCAGGGCCGGAATCCGGAGTGGGTGCCAGGCGGAGCTGCTGCGAGTGCAGGCACGGCGGGCCGTCTGGCCAGAGGCCGACACAGGTGGGCGGCCTTGGCGAGGGCAGCCTGAGGGCGGGCGCCACCGCTAATCACCACCCTCGAAGCCCTCCTCCTCTTCTGGTACTGGGTCTGCATCCCAGCAGGTGATGTCGATTTCTATGGTGTTGGGAAAAGAGATAAGGAGATGGTCCGTCAAGGTCCATAGCTGCGTCCCCCAACCTCTGGGAGCTGTGGCTGTGTATGTAATGTATCCACACTTAAACTCAACACCTCCGATTGTGTGCGTGTGCGCATGTTCACACTTGAGCCCAGCACCCCCACCGGAATTCCTCCCCATCACCCACCCAAGCACTACCTGGAGGTTTGTTGTAGAACACAGGAGGCGGGGCCTTTGCGCACAGCTCTTCGGATTGGGCGAACTCCTCCTCCTGTGATTGGCTGAAGTACCCCTCACTGGCCTGCAGGAGGAAAGCTCCAGGTCACTGGGCCCCACCCAGAAGGGCTAGGGCAGACCTACCAAGCCGAGCTCGTTTCCCCAGCAACCAGTGATTCCATCAGTGGTTTCCAGGGAAACATATGCCGGCCTTGGGCACAAAAGCAGAGATGGCCCGAAGGGGGAGAATGAAATGGAGCCTCCCTCCAATAATGTGGGTCTCAGAGAAAGGAGGTACTGCCTGCTAAAACCATAACCACCACCCCTACCACCAGGCTGTCCCTGCCCCACCTGGGTCCCCTCCTTCTGGGTGGTCTCGCCATTGGTCAGCAGGTGGGGCTCTGGCTCTGGCTCCAGCTCTGGCTCCTGATCCAGCTCTTCCAGAGCAGAGGGCAGAGTTGGGACCTGGGGGGTGGCCAGAGGCTCCCCTTCTATTTCCTCTTCTGGGTCACAGAAGGTAGCTGGCGGCTCAGGCAGCTCATCAAAATTGAGAAGGTTGGCACAGCCTTTGCCTGCCAGTGGCAGTGGCTCCTCAGCCACCTCATCTAACAGGGGTACCTCTGCCAGAGTGACCTCAGCACCCGAAGGTGGTGTAGGGACCCTAGGCTCAGCCTGGGGTGTGGAGGCCTCCTCCCCATTGCCAGGCCATAGGTCAACGAGGCTGGCAGTGGCAGGGGTGATGGTGTTGGCAATAACGGTGTCGGCAGCGGCAGTGGTGGTTTCAATGGCATCAGCTACCGGGATGTCAGCTGTAGTGGTGTTGGCCATGGCAGGCTCCAGAGGGGCAGCCAGGACAGCCTGTTCTGGAGATGCCATGAGCATCAAGTCCTCCGTGGGGCTGTCTTGCCCCCGGGGAGGCTCTGGTGCCTGTGGGGGCTCCTCCATGGGGCCTGCCCAGGCCTGAGGGGCTGCTGCTCTGGCCTCTTTGCTGGTCTCTTCATTATCCAGACCGGGCCTGGGCTCCTGGGTCTCTGCAAAAGCACAAATGGAGGAGACAGATGAGGTCAGCTCCCTCAGGGAAAGAAGCAGGCCTGGGACAGCCACTCTACTATACTCTGCCCACCCACTGGCTTCCAGGACAGAAGGCTTCCTCTAAGCTCCATACAGAGCACCTTCCAGCACACGCCCTAGGCCCTGCTGCCCCTTTATCTTGTAGTGTCTTTAAACTGCTCCGCTGCCCTCGGAGGAAGGCCCCATCCCCATTCCAGAGAGATACTGAGGTTCAGACAGCAGGTCGGACTGCAACCCCAAGCCTCTTCCCTGCCATAGCTACTTCCAGGGCAGTACAGTCTGAGTGATGGGTGGCCCAGATCCCTGAGCAGCTGTTACCATGGCCATGTGGGGTTCACAGCCCAGGGACTGGGGAGAGGCCTGGTGCAGCTAGGGTGTAGCCCCTCATTCACCTTGAGGGGGTGGCGGCGGCAGTGGTGGAGGCTGTGAGGACGTGACCTCATCCAGAGCCCGTTCAATCTGTTCAGCGACAGGGGTGGAAGCCGTGCTGGAGTCAGACGGGCTTCGGGTGGGGATGGGGGTGGGTGCCATCCTCCGGTGGCTGTCCAGGTGGCTGCCTATGGAACAAACCCCCAGGCTGGTCAGTAAGGGCCAGGGAGCCAGGTGGGACCAGGATTGTCCACCTTGGGGGCCTGGCCATCACCTCCTGTCTGGAGCCTTTCAGGGGCCAGACCACAGCTCCAGACCCTATAAGCCAGGCCCCTTGGGGCAACAGCCCCTTCAGGGCCAGGGGAAAGAGGCAGGTAATACCTGCTCTGGGGACAAATACCAGAGATCAGCAGTCAGGAGGGGGAGGGCGGGGGCACTGCTGGGAAGCGGGGCCCTCCTTACCCCACCCCACTGAGGCCTGGGGCTGCTACCTACATGGGAGGGAGGAAGAGAGGTTTGGGGTGCGGTGACAGGTGATATAGGGAAAGGGAGTCCGTGGAGGGGAGGAGGAGGAAGAGGAGGAGGAGGAAGGCCCACTGTCCGATGCCTTTATGAAAGGGCAGTACGGACGACCTGCCGAGAGAGACAGACAGAGAAAGACAGAGGACAAGAGAGGGTCAGTCTCCCCCCCCCACCCCCATGAGGCCTCACCCGCCCCCAGGGCTGGCCCTAGAAGTCCAAACTGCCTTCAGCTAGGGCACACAATCAGCCACGCTAGGCCACAGCCTCAAGCCAGCAGAGGATTCCCACCAGCACCAGGCACGCACAGCAATGAGCGCGCCACACAAAGCCAGCCTCAAAGCAGCACAGGGACAGCCTGCCCCACCCCGGAACCCCGGCACAGGGCCAAGCACACAGCAGGGGCAAACACTCCAATCAGCAGACAGAGCAGGAGGGTGCTTTGTGGAGGGAGGTGGAAGCTGCACAGGGAGAACCCCAACAATGAGCACTGGGTACAGGCTCTAGGCTGCTCAAAGTCAGGGCCAGGGTAAGAGCCCACCGCACATGCACCCACAGCCCCTCAGGCAAGACCTAGCTCAACCCCAGGAGGGCCACTCCCCAGTCAAACGGGGGCTTCAGCCCATGCTAGAGGTGCCCGGATGACCTCTGGCACTACCCGTTGCTCAGCCAAGAGCAATACCACCCCCCGTCTGAACCCCTCTCAGTCCTGCCACGTAGGAGCCAGTGGGCAAAAGCACACATGACGAATGAATGGCCTTGCCTTCTCCAAAGGAGTCCTTGGGCAAGGAAGGCTTCCCTTCCAAGAAAGAGTCGAAGAGAGGCTCAGGCCCAGAACCTGAGGAGAGGGGGTCAGGTCAGGGGCAGGACCTGGGACTACCTGGTCGGTGGTTGAAGGGTGAGGGTGCATCGCAGCTGCCCGAAGAGGCCGATGCAACACGTTCCTGCTGCTTGAAGAACTCCCGTGGGTTGTCAGGCCGTTGGGCAATAATGGCTGCTGCCTCCTAGGGGCACAAAGAAAGGGTGAGAGCCAGGCCCAGCTGAGAGAAGCCCTGCCCACCTCACTTCGTCCTGTCCTCCCAGCTCTCACCTCTACCTCCGATTCTGACTTCTTCATCTGGGTCTCTTCTTCCTCATCCCGCTGGTCACCCTGGAAACCAAAGGGACAGCGTCCTGGCCACCCCACTCTCCCAAGAGTTCTTGGCCTTCTTACAAGGCGGCCTGTTTTCTCCACAACCTGGCAGGAAGGGGCATGAAGGTGGCACCTCTGCTCCCTTCACTACCCAGTCACATAGCCCTCGGCCACTTCATCTCCAGCTCAGACAGGCCCCAGGTACCCAGCTCGCTCCTGCTCCTTCATCCCCAGATCCAACAGGCATCCAGGGTCATTCAGGAGTGCTCCCTGCTTTGTAGCTAACTTTTCTTGCAAGTCCTACCTCAGTACCCAGCCAGCCACACCCCATCACTGATGCCCAGATCTTGGCATTATGAGGGAAGGCTTCCCATTAGTCCCATCTCCTTGCTCTCTTCCGGTAAAAGGATTTTTCCAAAATCCAAATCACACCATGATTTTTCCTAGCTTAACATCCCTTGGGGGGCTTCTTATGAGCCACAATGAGTACTAGCTGGGTATGACCCACAGATGGCTTTTGTTTTGCCCGTATGTTTTTGTTATTTTTTTTAATGTTCATTTATTTTGAGAGAGAGAGAGTGCATGTGTATACACAGGGTAGGGGCAGAGAGAGAGGGAAAGAGAGAGAGAAGGGGAGAGGGAGCGAGTGAAAAAGAGAAAGAGAGAGAGAGAGAGAGAGAGAGAGAGAAAATCCCCAGGAGGCTCCACTCTCAGGACACAGCCTGACGTTGGGCTCTACCTGCGAACCTGAGCCACAATTAGGACTTGGACACTTAACCAACTGAGCCACCCAAGCGCCTCCAGTATGATGTTTTTAAAACATTGTTGCTACCACTTAAAAATCAGGAGTGTCACACCAAAATCAGGATCTCTAGTTTCTCCTGAAATGCCAGGAGCCCTGGCAACAGTGGCCTGCGTGCCCCAAAGCCACTGCTGGCCAGAGCTGCACAGCGAGAGCCCTGGCCTCCAGCTATGTGCTGTCCAGCACACTGCAGCCCACCATTCCTGGTGCACTGCACCAGCTACCTGCACCAGGCAGCTTGGAGGCTGCAAGCCCAGGAGCAAAGGTAGACGGGGCCACTTGTTCCTCCTACATTCCCCTTCCCCTTGCCTGATTTAGCCCCTGTCACCTCTCTCACACCCTTCTCCCGCCCTGACTCACCCACACAAACTATAAGACGAGACACAAAGTCCCCAGCACAATGTAGTCACAGTTCCTGGAGCGCGCACACCACGCCCCACCTCCGTGCCTTCACCCGGGACATCAATCCCTCTTGCCCCAAATGCCCAACTCCCACCCCAGGTTCAACTCTTCCTGCTTCCAGCCTCAGGGTGGCTCTGCCTCCTGCAGAAAAGGACCCTCACCCATTCAGGTTATTTCTGGGTCTCCACGAGGTGTTCCAGGCATACACCACAGATTACACTATATCATAATCTCCTTTTTCTGGGAGGATCACTGCCCCTGCCCCCTGTGGGTGACATGGGACGAGAAGCCAGATCTGTGTTGGAGCAGCCAGCACATGGATCAGCTGGCACACATTTGCTCACCTAAACTCACTGCATCAAACATTCTGCTCCTGCTACTATTGTGGCAAATGGGGTGGGGTGGTGCAGAGACAAAGCTTCCTTGTTTTGAGCACATAATCTAAAACTTAAACTTTCCTCTCAGGTTACATGAAGAAAATGGCCCTTCAATACATTAATAGATCAATACATTAATCATAGGTCAAAAGCACTGTTGTGTCTGAGCGTCTTCAGTACATGGGAGATCCCTGGCAGCCCAGGCAAAAGAGGAACTCGGTACAAGGAATGCAATTCTTAAAAGAAGAGAGAAAGCAGAACAGCTTAAGCAAGGAGAAAGCATTTTATGGTTCTAAATTCCAAAATTCACACACAGGACTTTCTCTAAAAGCCCTGCAGTTGTAGGGACCCCACACTGACCTGTTAGAACATCCACTGTCACTATCTCATGAGCCAAACTTGAAGAGCCAGATAAAACTATAATGTAATAGTATAAGACTTTTTAAGACTGACTAAAATGTTGACACCTGGTGAAGATGAGTGATCAGGAGATTCACCCTACTAATGTTTCCACTTCTGTGTGCATGTGTGTGAAATTTTCTGTCAAAATAAACCGTTTCAAAACAACTTTGCTCTGAATGGATAAACAAAATGTGGTGTATACATACAATGGAATATTATCAGCCTTAAAAAAGAAGACATTCTGACACACTGATATATCTTGAAAACACTGCAAAGTGAAATAGCCTAGTCACAAAAGGAAAACTATTTCATGATTCCATTCCATTCCTAAGTAGAAAGGCAATTGCCTGGGGTCTGGGGGAACAGAGAATGGGGAGGTTAATGTTTAGTTGGGACAGAGTTTCAGTACGGGAAGATGATAAGAAATTTTTGAAGATAAGCAGTTATGACAGCTGTACAATAATGAATATATTGGCAATCTTAATGCCACCTACCTATACACTTAAAAAATGGTTAAGATGGCACATTTTATGTTATATACATTTTGGCACAATTCAAAATAAGTTGATTCATTAATTTAGAAAAAAATCTTCCCCATCTTGTTCTCCACTGTTTCTAACATCTGGCACATGGCAGGTGGCAATCGTTTGCAGAATGAACAATTGCAGGTGGAGCTTATTAACCACACATCGCCTCCACCCGGAGGGGCTGATGTGATTGGAATGAACTATGACTGCCACTTCGTGCCAGGGTCTCCGCAGGGCTGTCCGGTCTCCTCCCCCCTCGTCTCCTGTTGAGTGTGACCCTGAGTCCCCACGGCACAAATGGCCATCACAGTCCCAATCCAGATGAGTTACACCCACCTCCCATCTTAAACTATACCATGCTCAGCCCTCAATGACTTTAGCTATTTCTGAAATACAAAATTCAATTCAAAGCATGAAGACTCAACTCCAATATAATTCTCAAAGGGTCAGGTGCCACGGGCCATCCCAATGTTTGAATGTCAGGCAGCACCCTTGGAAGAAGATACTATGGATGCTCGGAGCGCTGGCCCAGGCTCATTTATGTGGCTTTGCAGAACAACCATGGTGGGGACCAGGCCCTCCAGAGCCCAAAGTGCAGGTGTCTAATCCACCCCAAGCCTCTCAGGCTCCACTGGGAGGGGTAGGGGAAGCCTGGTCAGTGAAAGTCATGGTAGATTTTCTCTTCGAGTCTATAGAAGAAACTTTTTCGAAGGAGGTCTCTTTCCACAGCCAAGGAACAGAGACCCACATGATCAGGTGGCAGGCCTGACACACTGTGTCACTCCATGTCCATGCAGAGGTAACCTGCACACCCAGAAGTGTCCCCAAGCCACTGATATCCCCCCACCCCCTGAAGCCCAGGAGCACAGGGACCACTCTCCCATCCCCTCACCAGCAGACTGGGAGCCCTGGCTAAAAACTTACAAAGATAGACTGTTCCTTCAACCGCCGCTTGGCCTCCTCAGCTTCTAAAGTCTGCTGTTTCCTCCTGGAACGATAAGCCAGCATGCACACCTTAGGGTGGGTCCACCAAAGGCCGGGAGCATGTGGCCTGGGGTGGGGCAGGGCCGACCTGTGCTCCTCGATCTGCTGTTCCCGCTCTCGGTAGCGCCGTTCCCGCTCCTCCTGCTCCTGCCGCTCCTGCTCCATCCGCTCTTGCTCAAACCGGAGTCTCTCATCCAGAGCCTTCTTCCGCTCTTCCTCCTTCCTCAGCTCTTCCTCCTTCTGTAATCCCCCACGCCAAGGCAGTGTAGGCCCTGAGCTGGGGCCCGCCTCTGCCCCTCCAGCCCACCCCCAACCCCAGGATTGGGGAGGTATCGGTTCTGGGAATTATGCCCTATGGGCATAAAGCCAAAAGGGCTCCCTCTTTCAGCTGGGGTAGCAAACAAGAAGGGACACACTGTTTAAGGGAGGGACTTGGGGATAGAGGCTGGAACTATGCCTTAGGGCGGGCAGGGTCAGGGAGGAGCAGCTCAGCCTGAAAGCTGGGGCCAAGGTCCACACCTTGGCTTGCTCCCAGAACTGCTCGCGGTTAATCCGCTTCATTTCCACAGCTGCATCAGTTTTCTGATAGGTGGTGCCCTGCAAAGTCAAATGGCGCGGTGTGAGCGGGGAGAATGGGCTGAGAATTCCGGGAGCCGCCACACACGCAGGGTGAGGACAGAGAGAGGTGGGGCGCGTGGAGCCCTGGCAGGGCCAGCCTGCCCCGGGCACACTGACCACCGGCTCGGCGTTCTCATCCTCACGTAGCCGCAGTCGGTGCAGCACGGGGCTGGAGAGCCGCGCTAGCCCGTTGGAGAGCCGCTGCCCGATGGCACCCGCATCTATGTCTTCCACGCTACTGGCATTCACAATCACGTCGACACCCTGCCGCAAGAGGTCGTGTTCAGGCAGCGTGTCTCTGTCCCTNCGCCCCCCACAGGCCCCACCCCACTCCCTCCTGGAAGAATTCAGCCACCTTAGCCACATGGCTGGCACAGGCGCATTTTCGGGCATCAGGCACATCTTCACCGACCTGCAAAGTACCCAGTGAAGAGGAGGTCGGGAAAGGATGAGAGGGGGCAGCAGCCTGAGGCCCCTGGCTCCCTGGTGGTGTCAGTGGGTGAAGAGGGGCAGAAGGTAACTGTTTTGGAGCCTTTACTCCCCTCCCCAGCCCACAGCCACATACCCAGTTGATGAGCACGTATTTTGGCAGAGCAGCCTGGGAGTCCTTGACGCTGCAGAAGCCGTACATCACCTTCTGGTTCTCAAAGTGGCCGGAGAGCTCCTGCAAACCCCCATCTGGGGGAATCAGGGGGGGTATCAGGACTCTCCGTCTCCTGAACCCTTACCCTGCATAGGGCCTGGAACCCGAAGGAAAGACTCCTCTCGTGGGCTCTGCAGGCACACCCAGAGATCTGGAGGCCCCACAGTCCTGTGCTGGTGTAAGGCAGGGCCAGCAGGCAGGAGCGAGCTTGGTCTCTGAGTCCCCGGGAGCCTGACTTGGGTAGGACTGAGGAAGTGTTTGTTCTTCGCACATCCCATGTCTCACTGTTTGCACATCGTCTCTCATAGGGTGCAAGTGCCCACTGAGGTAAAATTTAAAACCCTTGAGTTCTGGAGAAAGTGGATGTGATCTGGGCCATCTCTGCCAGGCCCCTTCTCTCCTAGCTTTGTGACTCTGGACAGTCACTCTCCCTCTCTGAGGCTCAATCTTATAATCAAACAGCAAGCAAGGCTCCCTCCCTCCTCACCCTGAGGATCTTAGGGATGGCTGGAGGAAGGACACAGGCAGACAAGTGTGGGTCGGCTGGCTGCAAGCAAGGAGATGGCCTGCAGCCAAGCGGGTGGGGAAGAAAACAACCGGAGGAGGGGGTGGAGAGGAAGACAAAGGAATGGCTGGAATTCTTACCTCCTGATGCCGCAAGCTTGAGGTCATCTGAGCCATCCTCATATGTGTACAGAGCCCTGGGGAGAGGGAGGGGTGGCTCAGAGTACTCTCAGGGCCTGGGCCACCAATTCTGGGTGGGGATGGCTCTGGGGAGGAGGAGGGACATAGAGGGGGCAGGCCAGGATTAGGGGTTCTGGCCTAGCACTGCCATGTCATCATGACAGCAGGGCTATGCACCAATTCTGGCTGGAGCCCGGCGGGGGCCCGCCTGGGACCTGGTAGAGGGAGGCCTGGGTCAGGTGTGGAGTAGGCAATGGGGCAGAAATCGCTGCCTGGTCGCTGACTTTGAGGGAGCCCATGTGGCCCATTCTCAGAGCCCCGGGCCCTGGCAGCCTACAACCCAGTGAGCGGGTGTGAGCTGGGAGATTCCAAGGCGACGGTTCCTTGGTTACCGTTCCCTGGCTACCACGTTCCTCATCCCCCATTGGCTGTCGCCAGGAACCTACCTGGCGTGTTCTTCAGTACCCACGGCCCCTCCTCCCATAGCAAGGGAGGGGGAGGAGAGAGAACCTGGTGCTCTCTTCGATGGGCATCCCTGGGTAACCATGGCAACCTGGCAATTGGCACATGACTGACCCACCCTACCCACATTGTCCTGAACACAAAGGACCCTGGGGACATGCCTTTGGCCTCAATCTCAGCCTCTCAGAAATGGGGATGAGGTCAATGTGGTCATTCTTGTCACTCTTGCCCAGACTCAGACCCCTGGCGTGTTCTCCTGGCCTTCCAGCCCCTAGGCCTCTGCCAGAGCTGAGGCCCTGGCCTCTTGGGAATGCTGGCCTTTCCTTCTGCCTTAGCTTCACCAGAAAGCTGATTGTAGCAGCCTTCCGCCTTCCTCCTTCTTAGCTTTTTCTGCCTTGGCTCTTTCTACCCAGCGGCAGTGTGACAGCATCCATTTCACGGAAGGGAAGACAGAGACGTCTCCTGAGAACCCACTGGAGCAAGGAAGAAGGGCCGTGTCCTGGAGGCTCAGGAGTTCTCAAGCTCCTTCCCCATGCTTTCCTTTCTCTACTCCCAGGGCAAGTGGAGGGGGCTCAGGGCTAAAAGAAGGGGAGGCAAGGTGATGGAGAAGAGAAAAGGAGGGAGAAACTGGAAGAAAGGAGGAAGAAAGAGAAAAGAAAGGGAGTAAAGGGATAAAGAGAAAATGAAAGAAGGAGGGAGACAGGAAGGAAGGGGGAGGGAGAGAGGGAAGAGGAAGGAGGGGGAGATAAGGAGGAGGAGGGAGGGAAGAAGGAAGGAGGAGAGCCGAGGAAAGGAAGGAGGTCAACACAAGTCAAGATCCCTAGCCCCCGGCTTCTTGGGATTCCCTCCCTCCGGAAAGGGACACAGGTGGGCTGTGTGGCTGGGAGCTCCTGGTCCAGCTGTTGCCTGGGCCCCAACCCTGGCAGCTGCTTTCCAGCACAGCTGTCCCACCACCTGTCTGGCTACCCTAACCCACCACTGGGAACAAAGGGCCCTCAGAGAAGCAAGAGTCTGTCTGTCTCCATTCTGCAGACCAGAAATAGAGACAGAACTCAAAGACCCTGGTTGCCAGACACTGCTCTAAACATCAGATCTTCCTGGGATACCTTGTCAGCCTCTCTGGGGGCCCTTGCTCCTCTCAGGAACACCTGCCTGCCAAGGACCCCTCCCACCCTCAACCCTTGCCTACCCACCTCTGGCCATCTTTTCCTGCTATGGCCACAGCGCTTGCCTGGCAGAAACCATACCTAAGTTCAAAGCCTTCAGCAGGCCTTCTTCAGCCCTGAGCTCCGCCCCACCCGCCTTTCCAGCCAGACATCCATATCCACACCAAACACTTGGGGTGTGCTGGATGGCTCCCTGATCCCAAACACAATTCTGGATATTTCCCACCCTGGAGCCTCTGCATATGTGGTTCCCTCCACAGGACGGCCAGACCTAGTTCTCTAGCCCAGCGCCCACCCCTGGCTGAAATCCCTCAGGGCCCCCAAAGTCTTGGGAGAACAAGAAGCCCTGCCCTAAGCTGCACCTTCCCAGAGCACTTATCACCCCCCAACAGGGATGGCAAGAGGCATCCGAACCCATCCCAGTTTTCACTAGTCCTGAGCTTCCTCCAACACATCAGAGGCAGCCTGGGCCTGCATGGGTGGGAGCTGGTGAGGCCACGAGGTATTAGGAAGGGAGGCCCAGGAATCTACCTGTCTCACCAGCTCCAATCCCTGGAGACAGACAATGCCCTGACTGTAAGCTCTGTAAGCTGAGCATCTGATTCGGTAAATCCACACATATCACTCCCTGGGTTCCAGGGCCAGCACACGGCAGCACCAGTAAGTACCTGTGACACTGACACAAACTCTGAGAAACCACCTAGGCCCAGAGACACTGGACTAGGGTGGGCTGGGGACTAGAATGGAGTCACTCCAGGGAGATCCTGAGTTCAGCTGAAGTGGGAGACCAAAGGCAGGTGGACCCTTCAGGACAATCCCACTCAGGATGTCAGAGCTGGAAGTGCCTTGGGGGTCCCAGATATGGTGGAGTACCATCCCCTCTTCCTCTTTTCAAGAATGACAGTGTCAGTGACAGTGAGAAGTGTCACAGCCAGGGCGACACTTGCTCTTCCCACTACATAACCTGACTTCCTGGGCCCAGTGCCAGGGCAGTGGTCCATTTCAGAGGCTTTGCCACCTAGGACTGAGCTCCACCATCCCCCTCTCTCCCACTCAGAGGTAAGGTAAGTGAGGGCTGTGCCAAGCCCCTTGACCAAGACAGCAACTGTACCCAAGATGCCTTCCTCCAGCCTCCTAGTACAGGGTCTGCCTGTGAGGCTTGAGACCCCACTATACCCCTGGCTCTGTACTGGGCGCTGGGGACATTCATGCCCCACTCTGCAGGACGTGATTTTCACACTCTTTTTACAAAATGCTATCTGGACCCTTGGGAGTGAGCAAATGTGTGTATGTGCGAGGGTGCATGTCTGCATGTGCATGTATGTGTGTGTGTGTGTGTGTGTCCCACACACAACCCAGATGGGGGGTGACGCATGCCAGTGATGAATAACTTGCTTTGGCCACATGGATGCTTCTGGGCGGTGGGAGCCCAGGCCTCTGCTAAGTAGGATGAGGGCCAGCAGTGGTTGTGTGGCCCTGCACTAGGCTGCCAGAGCCCAATTTCTGGGAGGTTAGGGGGAAATGGGACAATGACAGACAGTCTCCACCAGACCAGAGGGCGAGGGGGATGTCTGAGGGTGGGCTGTGCCTCTCTGCAGGCAGAGCCCATATCCCAAGGCTAGCCCCGTCACCAGGCCAAGCGGGCCACTTGCCCTGAACTCCTCCCATGATCTCAGCACCCTTGGGACAGGGCTGGGACAATGGGTGGGCTGCCTGCCCATTTAGCCTGTGCTGGCCTCTCCTGTGACCGACCTGCAGGACATGAGAGCTTGTCTCCCGCGTCCATCCCTCCAGGCCTGGCTGCCCGCCAGTGCTGCAGTACCATGGCATGGATGCCTGGCCATCTTGCCCCTCCTCCAGCCCCCAGGTCAGTGTCCCTACCTAACTGCCCTCCTAGGATGAGGGTGAAGCCAGCCCAAGTGAGGTCCCTCAGACCTATCCTCTCACTCTGTGCCTCAGTTTCCTGACTGCCAGGAGAAGAACAGGCCTAAGAGAAAAGAATGGGAACCTGTCCCGAGAGAGTATTTTGGGGCAAGATGATTCCTGAATGGGGCAGTTTGCTTTCCTGCCACCCAGGGGACTCCGGCGGGAGAGCAGGTGGTCCATCCCTTCCCACAGTTCAGGGGAAGACAACAGCTGGGGAAGGGGGAGAGGGTAGTTCGGCTTTTCCCCCATCAGGGAGCTGAGAGCCCCTGGCCACTGGGCCATGAGGCTTAGGGGCTCAGTGGATCTACTCACTCTCTCATCTCTCTTTGGGGGCTCCCTCCACACTTGTGCGCCTGAGGGCTTCCTCCCAGGGACCCCAGCTGGCCACCTAGCCAGGTAGTTAAGTCCCCGTTGCATCTCCCAGCCCTGCTGCCTAGTCCCCGCAATCCCCTCGGGTCGGAGAGAAGAGGACTTATCTCTGCCTCCTCCGCGACCCCTGAGGGGAACAGGAGTCACTTGGTGGTTGCTATGTGGCAAAGAACGTCTTTCCATCACACCCCAACTCTGAGAGGCCCCCCGGTGGGCGGGGCGCCCCGGCCCCCAGCCCGCCCTGCTCCTCCCCCGCCCTAGCTTTCCTTTGTGCTGTGGCCGGGCCGGGCTGGGCAAGGCAGGCTGCGCTGGCTCCGCTAGCTGGGTCCCCGCCTCGTCCCCGCCCGGTCCTCGCCCGCTCGAAGGTGGCGAAGGTGCCCTTGGCTGCCCCCTGCACACNGCCCCGCCCTGGCCCGGCCCAGGGGGAGGCCCGCCCCCCCTTCCCGGCCTGCCCCGGGGCGCCCCCACGCCCCTCACCCACAGCCCCTGCACTCCTCGCCCTGGAGCGGATCAGCCCTTCAGCTCTCCAGGCGCGACCCACCCACGTCCCAAACCCTCGCCTACGGTGTTCCCAACGTAGGCGCTCAACCACTTCAGCTCTTTACCCAGCCGAGACCCTACCTCACCACAATTCCCGTATGCTCCCACCACCCAAGTCCAGCTTCACCCCTCTTCTTTTCAGCTCCTTGTCCCAGTCCCAAATCCACTCCATTCCAGTCGGTCCCAGCCCCACTCCGTGCTTCATTTCTCTTCGTCTCAGCCTCACCGTCATCCCTGGTCCATCTCAAATCACTTTAAACCCATTTCCGTCCCAACGCCGAAACCCAACCCAGCTGGACCAGCCACCCTGGCCCATCTGCAGCCCATCCCCACCCCTGAAAGGCCCATTCCTAGTCCATCCCTATCACTGTCCAGTGCCACTTGTGCCTCCACCCCAAATCCAACCCATTTCTTTCCGTGCCTACTCCAACCCATACTCAACACGCACCTCCAAACATTCAGTCAGCCATCGCTAGCAGCACCTTCCTCAGTCTTGCCTACCCTATTCCCCACCACACCCCTCCATCCCTGCTTCCTTGACCATGCCCAGCCCCAACCCAGCTCATTACCCCAGCATTCAGAACTTCTTCCCCATCCCTGCTCCACCCCTATTCTGAGCACCCCTCCCTTACTTGCTGCCTCCAGATGAGGCCAGCCTAGGAATTCCTTTGCCTTCTCTCCCAAGCCTCAGGCCTCTCAGAGGAATCTCAAATAGAGTTCTGGAAGCAGCATCTAACCCCAGACTCCCAGGGCAGGGTTCCTCCAAGGACACTCCAGGGCCAGCCCCCTGGCACCTTTATTTCCCAGAGCTCTGAGCACAGAAGTCCCCTGCGTGGGAGTGAGCAGCGTTGCCAGGGCCTCCTGGAACATCTCCACTCCTTGCTGAGGTGAGACCCCGAAACCCTCCCCAGCTCTAAGAAGCCTTTTCTGTCTCCTACAAAGCCTCCCACCCCCATCTTCTGGGGGAAGGTGGCAGAACAAAGCAAACTTTACTTGGTCTAGTCCAGGAAGTAGAGGAAGAGTTGGTCCCCAGCTGGGCCTCTGAGTTCTGAGTTGGGCAATCAAATATTCCAAGAGAAGGAGAGCAGTTTGCGTGGATCAGCAGCGAATCCCGGTACTTTGGAGTAGGAATAACCTCATAAAACCCCAAATGTTTCACAAACGCCTGCCTGGGGAAGTCTGTACCTACTATGCGCATGGACCCTTGGCCCTGGCAGTTTCTCCACAGCCCCCACTTGGGGCAAGGCCCAGGCAGAGTCCCCGGGGTTCTGGGGAGGGAGGAGACCACAGCAGAGCTGAAGGAGGCCTGGGAACGGTAGGTAGAAGGAGCTCAGGCCTCATTCCTCTCCCGCTTCCTTTGACGCTTCCTTTGACGCTTCCTCTGACGTGTCCCAGCCCAGGACTCCCCACCACCTCCTTCTCGCTGGCCTCCTGCTCAGTCAGTTTCACATCTAAAAAACAGAAGTCCAATGAGCATGCTCTCTCTTCCTCAAATTCCTGCCTCCCCCCAGCCACCTACAAACTCTCTCCAGCCACCCCACTCTCACCTCTTTGCCATCCTTATTTTTAAATAAACTTTTAATTTTAGAACTGTTTTAAATTTACAGAGAAATTACAAAGATAGTACAGAGTCCTCATATGTCCCATGCCCCGTTTTCTCTATTTCTGGAGAGAAAGAGGGTTCCCTGCTTATATGCCCTGGAGCCCACTCTGTCTGATCTTACCCGTCATCCCTCCACATCATCTTCATCATACAATTTGTATACCTGCAGTCCGTCTCCTCCTGCTTCTGTTGTCCCTGGTATCATTCCAGCCAAGGTCACCAGTCATCCTTTAGTTGCCCAAATTCAGTGGCCCCATCATCATCTTCAGTTTTCTTTTTTTAGAGAAAAATTTTTTTAATGTCTTATTTATTTCTGAGAGAGAGAGACAGCGTGAGCAGGGGAGGGTCAGAGAGCAAGGGAGATAACAGAATCAAAAGCAGGCTCCAGGCTCTGAGCTGTCAGCACAAAGCCCGATGCAGGGCTCGAACCCACGAACCATGAGATCACGATCTGAGCCGAAGTCAGGTGCTTATCCGACTGAGCCACCCAGGCGCCCCTCATCTTCCATTTTCTTGACCAGTGAGAGTAAGGTGACCACTGATCACTCTTTCCTTTGTGCATCTGCCTCCCTTCAGCCACCTGCTGCCCCTGAAATAATCTCATGTGCCCAGCCTGTGAGTGGCAGGCACTGAGTGCTTCCTTGGAGGTCCTGCCACCAGGCTTTCATGTTTACCACTCCCAGCACTGATCACCCTTCAGGTCACTCACATATTGGGTCTCTTCCCATCCTCAGAGCACCAGCTCCCCTCTACACTGGGAAGCTGCTCCCGGGGCTTCTGGGTCCCCAGAGTAGAAAAGACAAAAAAAGAGGGAGGATTCAGATCCAGAAGCTGGTCACTTGCTGTGTGACCTTGGTTAAAAGGCTTCCCCTCTCTGAGTTTCTTCTTTGATGACATGTAAGGATCAAATGTGACTGAATGGAAGCTTAGAAAGTGAGGAACTCCTCCCTTTCTCCTTGAAGCTTGGCTGTCCCCCATGCCCGTCTTCCTGTTCTGTGCTTCCTCTCTCTTTTAAAAAACTTTTTTTTGAATGTTTATTTATGTTTGAGAGACAGAGACAGAGCATAGTGGGGGAGGAGCAGAGAGGGAAGAGAGGGAGACACAGATTCTGAGGCAGGTTCCAGGCTCTGAGCTGTCGGCACAGAGCCCGATGCAGGGCTTGAGCCCACAAACTGTGATTTCATGACCTGAACCGAAGTCGGCCACTAAACCGCCTGAGCCGCCCAGGCTCCCCAGTGTTCTGTGCTTCTCAGCACCTCTCAGGGAAGGTTTCCAGGCTAGTGTGTTGGCCTCAGGACTTTTTCAGCACCAGCTGGTAGAGCCTTTTCTGCCCTTATCCTGTCTCTGCCAAGTTCCAACCAAGCAAAATTTCAAGAGTGCCTGTCATCATTACAGTGCTCACAGCATTTCCCAGGCATCTACCCCTTTGGGGGGGGGGGGCAGCCACTTCACCACATTAGCTCTGTTCCTGATAAGTCCATTGCTGTCACCACACAGACTTTGCTAACCATGTGTCCTTAGACTCACTGCTGGACCTTTCTTGTTTCATTCATCTCCACCTATAAAATGGGGATGATCATGATGGTACCCACCTCATAGAGTCTGTTTGAGATTTTTAAAAAGTTTCTAGAGGAGCACCTGGGTGGCTCAGTTGGTTTTGCATCCGACTCTTGATTTCAGCTCAGGTCATGATCCCAGGGTCATGGGACTGAGCCTTGCGTCAGGCTCCGAGTTGAGTGCTGAGCGTGGAGCATGCTCAAGATTCTCTCTCTCTCTCCCCCCCCGCCCCTCCCCCTGCTTGTGTGCTGTCTCTCTCTCTCTGTCTCCTCTCAAAAAAAAAAATAAATAAAGTTCTTTATGGGGCGCCTGGGTGGCTTAGTCGGTTAAGCATCCGACTTCCACTTAGGTCATGATCTCCCAGTTCATGGTTTCGAGCCCTGTGTCGGGCTCTGTGCTGACTGCCAGCTCGGAGCCTGGAGCCTACTTCAGAGTCTGTATCTCCCTCTCTCTCTGACCCTCCCCTGCTCACGCTGTCTCTCTCTCTCTCTCTCCTAGAAAAAAAAAAAAAGTTCTTTAAAAAAATAAAAATAGGGGCACCTGGGCGGCTCAGTCGGTAAAGCGTCCGACTTCGGCTCAGGTCATGATCTCACTGCTTGTGAGTTTGAGCCCCACATCTCTCTCTCAGAAATAAAATATTTTAAAACATTTAAAAAAATAAAGTAAGCTCAGAGAGACTCCCACTGCCATTAACTTTTCCAGTGAAATAAGTTATCCCTGTTTTTGCTTAAATTCGTTTGAATGGCAGCCGAGAGTCCCTCCTAATCTACATAATCCTCAAATAGTAGTCATTTTTGTCAGTGGCAGGGAAATGGGCGAAAGGTGAGTTGGCCTTTTAGCGCCCCACCCCGCCTCAGCCCCGGGCAGAAGGACCCAGTCCTGTCCTGCGGCCTTCCCTGGCCACTCTGCGGTGACCTCACCACCCCCTCTCCCAGGGCTGGCCCTGCCCCCTGAGCTCTTCCCAGACTCCCAGCAAGCTTTTTGCTCTACTGTGGCCCCTGGAGCCCTAGTCCTCCTCCCTCCTTTAGGCCCCATTGGGGAGGGGCCCTTCCCCCACTCACAGGGTTGTTGGAATCTGTGCACTGAGGGGCCCAGCTTTACCCCACTGTCTCAGCTCCCTTCCCCTAGCAGGGCTGCTTGGAGGGGTCCACGGGACTGTGCGTGTTCCAAGGCCGCATGGGAGCCGGCACTAAGGAGGACCAGAATCATCGGTTCTCTGTCCTCTGTACTCCAGCGAAACAGTCCTTCGCCCTGCACTGCCTCTCTCCCTGCTGACTTCAAATGAACTCAAACTGCTCAGAGCAGGCCAAAGCCCCTCCCCTGCCTGCTGCCTCTCCGGTTGCCCACTCATGCCCCTGCTGTGGGCTCTGCCCTCCTCGGTTGGAGATTGCACTCTTGAAGGGCGCTAATGGCCTCCCCCGCCTGGCACGAGGACACTTCCCCGTCCCCATGGCTTCCACCCGCACAGCCTCACACCCCGGCTTTGGAACACTGTGATCCCTGCAGCTCTGGGGTTTGGAGGGGGCAGCTGAGAGGTGCGGTAGGAAGCACCTCAGCCTTTGATCTTTGGAGCAGCAGACCCAGGATGTTCTGGCTGAGTGGCTCTGGACAGGTCATTTTCACTCTCTGAGCCTCAGTTCCCTCATATGAAAAATGCCTTTAGTGACATCTCTCTTAAGTGATTTTCTAGGATTAAATTATATATAAGCTATTGCTCTGTGGTTCCTGGTAGAGAGAGGCGGTGTTCAGAGCAGATGCCCTGTGCTTGTGTTTACTTCCATCTAGGCTAGCTCTTCTTTCCTGAGATTCAGTCTCCAACTCTCTATTCTTCACCCTTCTGTCCCCTGTTCCCCCAGCCCTACTCCAGCCCACACTCCACCCCCACCCCACCCCAGCCTCCCTTTCTTCTACCACCTTCTCTGGGCAGATACTTTCCATCTTCCTCCCTCCACCCATCTTGGCTGCCCAGCTGACCAGAGCTGCTAGTGGTCAGGCTTCCTCCCGGCCCACCACAGCCAAGCCTCTTAAAAGGGTTGTCTACACTCTCTCATCTACTCTTATTCTACATCTCAGCAGCCCTCCCCCGCCCAGTTACTCTAACCCTGGCTGCTGCCCCAGCTCTCTGCTAAACTGATCTGGCAAACATCACTTTGTTGCGAAATGCGATGGGGACTCCATGGCCTTATCTGCCTGGATGACACTGTGGCAACTTCTGGAAACACTCTTGCCCTGCCCTCCCCTCCCTGCCCTTAGCTCTCCAGAGGCTGTCGTCTGTCCTCCGCCTCTGGTGGAGCCTTCTGCTTTCTCTGCCCCGTGCTGTGATGTTGCTGCTTCCTGCTCTCTCATTTCTTCTATGGCTGTCCTCATGCTGGATTTGTTCCATGTTTATTATTATTTTTTTTAACAGGTTAAAAAAGAATCTAACTTAGTTGCCAACATCCAAAAACCAGATTTCACATTAAAGTCTGAATCTCTGGATGCCCTTGGTAAACTGTCAGATGCGGCCACAGCTTGCTCAGCATTCATACATGGCGGCCCTTGCTTTGGGCTGAGAATGGCTGCCCCTAGAAGGCTCCCCCCAGACTGCTCCCAGCAGCACTCAGCATCCTTCCCTGTGCTCTTGCTCGCTGGTATCCATGGAAACCAAGGATGGACTGAGAGGGCTTCATGGTTCAAGAGAAGTGGGAGAGTGGATTTCTTTGTGGAAATGAAAGATACTGTGTTTAATATGTCAGGGACGTCTCAGTTCAAAGGAAACCGCATCTTACCTGCTTTGCTCCTGCTGTGACCTACCTGGGCCCTGCTCCTCAGCTCTCTCTCTGGCCATCAATTACAAGCATCAATGACCTCCCAACCCTGTCCCAAACTCATTCCTGAATTGAATCTGAGGTGAATATGGACTTGAATCTTCATCTGCTCTCTGAATTTGTCACCTAGATGTCCCACAGGCATGTCATGCAGTCATTTAACAAACATTCATTGGGCATCCACTATGTGTCAGGCACTGTTCTAGGCTCTGAAAATAACACAGGAAGCCCTGCACTAATGCTCCAGGGATCCTCAAGAGACCACAACAGAGTGGCCATTTCTCTTAAAAAGGATGGGCCCAAGGACCTGCTGAGAATGCCAGCAACTTCAGATGTGCTGGAGGTCCTGTCCCTGAAGGACAGGTGGTCATGGACAGGCTGAGCTGTCCTAGCCCAGTCCCTCTCCAGTGCAGGCTTGAGATGGGAGAGACGACAGTCCTCCCAGGGTGGTGGAGGGCATCAGTGGGAAGCAAGAGGCCCCAGAGAAAGACGGGGCCACCACCAGAGCCTCCAGGTTGTGAAACAGCAGGCAGAAGGGAGCTTCTAAGGTACACTCGCTGGTGCAGGTGCTTAGTGCTAGCCTGTCCCGGGACTGCATGTCCAGCTTCAAGCCTGGCGTCTAGTGTGGCTTGGGGCTCAGGAGCTATGAAACCTTGGTCAGGTCTCCTACCCTTTCATGTCTACACTGAGAGTAAACACTGCACAGGGTGGCTGGGAGGATGGCATGGGACAGTGTACACAGTGGCTGGGATATTCCAGATGCGTATCAGAATCCTTCCTGCCTCTCCTCACCCCTCATGCCCAGGCCCCCACTCTAGGCTCCCTGGGATCTGTCACTGGGTCCCGTCTCTGCCAAGTCACTCTCTCCTTGCTCACAGCTCCCGGAGCTCTTTTACAATACAAATCTGAACTGGTTGCTTCCTATTTCACACTCTTCTGTGCCTGCACACCCCCACCCCACCCTCAAGATGCAGTCCCAGCTCCTTGGCCTGGCACCTGTGGCTTCCCAGGACCTGCGGGCTGCACTCCCCAGCCTCACCCTCTGCTGCAGCACAGGGCTGACACCTCTAGGCCTTCACTCTGGCTGTCACTGTTCTCCAGATCCCATCCATGCAGATGTACCTCCAACTCCTCCTCTCCGACCTCCAAGCCAGTCCAGACTAGGCACCCCCCCCAACTTCTGTAGGTGCTTGGGCCCACACATGTGATCCCCATTTATGTCCTCCTGCAGATCATGAGCTGTCCAAGTCCCCATCACAAGGATGACCAGGATGGCCAGTCCTGGGAAAACCATCGTTATCTCCACCCTGCTGTGCTTCAAACCACACCTTTCCTAATGCATAGGCAGCACACGTAGGGGCACAGCTGGATACAGGTTTATTGTGACACTGGATGTGAACGGGGACTGGTGTGGCCAGCACCGGTGTGTGGTGGTGGTGGAGGGAGTGGGGGGAAATGGAGGGAGTGGGGGGAAGTGGAGGGGGTAGGGCAGGGCGCAGGGAGCCCCAGGCTCAGGCCAGGAGTTGGGGTTGGGGTGACCTTTGCCAACCTCATCCAGAAATCTGGGGTGATGACTCAAGAACTGGCAATGCCTCTGGCTGGGCTGGAGGAGGCGGCAGTGGGTGGGTGGGAGAGGCTCACACATGGGAGAAGGCGTGGCTCTTGCAGAGGGGCTTGTCCTTCTTGGAGTAGAAAGTCTTTCCTTCCAGGTTGATCTGGCATATCTGAGGACAGCCAAGGTCAAGTCATATGGGCTAGGGGTGGCAGGAGAGTCCCCTTCCCAACCTCTCAGGAATTCCAGAGGCAGGGCATGAGAGGGAGGCTGGTAAAGAACAAGTCCAAGTCCAGGGAGGGGGGCACTCACCGCACACACAAAGCAAGTATCATGCCAGCTAAAGCCCAGCGCCTCCAGGAAGCGGTCCCCTGCATCGATCTTGAAGTCACAGCCCCGGCATTTCGTGCCAAACATCTTCTCATAGTCTGAGGATGGAGGCAGAGAGAAAGGGGGCACTGTGTTCTGGCCTACCCCACCCCCATCCCTTACCTATGCTCCCCTTCCCCACCCCCCCTACCTCGCTCGCAGTAGGGTGCCCCTTCCTCCATGTAGAAGGCCCTGTTCCGAATGGGCGTCTTGCAGGCCGCGCAGGTAAAGCAGTGCACATGCCACGTCATCTTTAGGGCATGCATGATCTCCTAGGAGGACGCTACAGTCACCAGGCAGCTTGGCCCCTCCTCTCCAGAGCTGGGGACACAGGAAGGCTGGCCTTGGGCCCTCTTCCTTCCTGTGGTAAATGTTGCATCTGCACACACACCATTCCCACTCTGCCTCCAGCCCTGAGGTCTCCCTGTGGATGTCCGCTATGCTTCTGAGATTTGCCACGTCCAAAGCTCAGCTCCTAACCTCTGTACCCCAAACCTGCCTCCCCCACAGCTGTCCCCATCTCAGTTGACACCAACTCCATCCTTCCATCTGCTCTGGCCATATGCCCTGCTTTCTCTCATACACATCAGATCTCCCAGGAACTCCTGCTGGGTCCGCCTTCAAGGTGCATCCAGATCCTGACCACTTCTCACTAACGACCTGATGCCGGGTGTGAGCCGCAGGCACCCCTGGTCTCCGTAACTGCACAGTGAAACTGACTCCTGAGCTCCTCCTTCTGCCCCTACAGACTGATGTCAACCTGAGCGAGTCTACATTCCCTCCTGCTTGAATCCTTTCCTGCCTTTCCCTCTGGCCTCTGTATACTCTGATCTCCCCACAAGGCCTCTTGCCTGTGGTTGATGCACCAGGCCCACCAGTCTTGGGGCTTCACACCGGCTGTCCCTTCTGCCTGGACTGCTCTTCCCCAGTACCTCACATCTCACCCCTTACTGCCTTCAAGTTTCTGCTCCATCCAATATCCCCATCTCCATGAGGCCCATTCTGACAACAACAGTTAATACTTCTAATCTGCCTTTCCTTTTTTTTTTTAATAAAATTTTTTTTAATGTTTACTTATTTTTGAGAGAGAGAGAGAGACAGAGCATGAGCAGGAAAGAAGCAGAGACAGGGAGACATAGACTCCAAAGCAGGCTTCAGGCTCCAAGCTGTCAGCACAGAGCCTGATGCTGGGCTTGAACTTACAGATGCTTAACTGACTAAGCCACTCATGTGCCCCCAATTTGCCTTTCCAGTGCCATGTTCCCATTAATTTTACTCTGTTCTCTTTAGCCCTTAACACTTTTACTAACATACTACCAAATAATTTACTTATTGTGTGTATGGCATATCATCTGCCTTTCCTCCCTGCTTCCTGCTCAAATGTAAGGTCCAGGAGGGAACAGATGTGACTATTCTATTAGTGGCTATACTGTAACAGCAGTGCCTGTCCCTGTGGGTGCTCATTGGCAAATGTTTGTGAATTAACCTGCACTACTGGAGTGAGGAAGAAGCAGTGGCTCAGGGAGAGTCTGTGCTCTCACTGGCCTCAGCTGTCAATCCTGAAGACCCTTGGGCCAACCAGGGCCAGCAGCATTCAGATCTAGAGCAGGCAGAGGGCGGTGTGAGGCTTTGAGGGGCATCGGTCTGTGGGTCCAACCAGACCTTGCTTCTTAGCTGGGTAACTTGGCCAAGTTACCTTCCTTGACACTTGGTTCCTTCCCTTGTGAATTGGGAAGTTAATCCCAGTAGGACCATTTAAGAATGGTCCTACATTGTATGTTGGGGGGGTGTCCAAGACTCCGTGCCTACCAGGGCCCGTAGGTGGACTCAACAGGGCAACCACCTCTTCCTGCCTGTAGGGATGGTGAAGACCAGTTCATGCAGGAATGCCTGGAAGGCTCAGGTCTTGAAGTGAAACTTTATTTTCAAATGGTGCCCACTAATTTATTATTATTTTTGTTGTTGTTTATTTATATTTGAGAGAGAGGGAGGGTATGCGTCTATGTGTGAGCAGGGGAGGGACGGTGGGGCGGGAAACAGAGGATCCAAAGTGGGCTCTGTGCTGATGGCAGCGAGCCCAATGCAGGGTTCGAACTCATAAATTGCAAGATCATGATCTGAGCCAAAATCAGATGCTCAACTGACTGAGCTACCTAGGTGCCCTATTGCCCATTAATTTAAAATGACAATGCAGACCGAACAACACAAGTGGGCAGCACCTAGCTCTCTGATGGCCCACCTGTGCCCTCTGCATCTATGTCACATCTCACATATGCCTCACAACCATCCTGACCAGGAAGTTACTGCCACCATTTTAGTGAGGCCCAGAGACAGTGACTTGCACCAGGTCACACAGCTAATAGAAATGGGTTTTGTGCCCAAGTCTGGCTAGCTCCAAAGCTGGCTCTTCCCACTGCCTGGTGTTGCTGCTTTTCAAGGAGCGGACAAAGGGTGCAGGGGAAGGAACTTGTCTGCAAGCTGGCAGGACAGGGGGCACAGGCCAGGGCATGGGCAGCCCAGAGCTGGGTCCAGTGGGTGTGTGGGCAGGGAGGCAGGTTTCTGCTGGTATTCAGAAAAACCTGTAAGCCAGTTACCAATGTTTATCTTACGCCCTAGTTCCTAAATCTGTCTGCCTCTCCCATCCCCACTGCCCTGACCCAGGCCCCAGCAGCCTGTTCCATCTCCCCCTTCCCAGAGGAAGCTTGCTGCAGCACAGCTGACCTCATCAGCCCCAGCTCCAAACTCCTAACACGGCCCCCGCTCACCTCTTCTGCCTCATCTCACACCCTTCCCGGGTGTTAGCTTGTGACACAAGCTATTCCTTCTGCTCGGAGTGCTCCTTCCTGATCCTTCTTCAAGCTAATTCCTATTCATTTTTAAAGTTCAGCTTAGAGGCCACTCCCATCCATTCCTTCAAACATTTACTGACCACCTCCTGTACATAGAGCACGATCTAAACATGAGCAAAACAGCCCTAGTCCCAGCCCATGGAGTTCACACCTGGGGAGAAGATGGGGCAAAAGGGCTGGGGAGTAATGAGAAAACTGTGGGGGCCTAGGCCTGGTGGAAGGAGTAGGTCTCACAGAAGGTGTTCTTAAGGAAATGATAGGAGTCCAAGATGAGAAGGAACAAGATAAACAGGGGGCTAAAATAGTGTTCCTGGTGGAGAGGACAGACTGTACAAAGGCCCTGTGGTAAGGGAAACCGCAAACTGGCAAAATGAAAGGGCCCACATGGCTGGAGCACTGGAGAGGGGCTAGTGACGAGAGGTGAACCTTAAGAGCATAGGGTTCCAAGGGCACCTATGTGGCTCAGTTGGTTAAGCGTCTGACTCCTGGTTTTGGCTCAGGTCATGATCCTAGGGTTGTGGGATTGAGCCCTGCATCAGGCTCTGTGCTGAGTGTGGAGCCTGCTAAAGATTCTTTCTCTCCCTCTCTCTGCGTTTTCTCTCCGGTTTGTGCTCTTACTCTCTCTCTCTAAAAAAGAATGGAAAAAGGAAAGGAAAGGGAAGGGGAAGGGAAGGGGAAGGGAAGGGAAGGGGGAAGAAAGAAGGAAGGAAGAGAAAGCAAGAAAGCAGAGTATAGGGTTCCAGACGTGGGCCCCAAACCAGGGTAGGCCCCGTCTAATGTGTCACTCATGCTGTGCTGCTTCCCTACAACTCCATCAAGACAATCTGACTGTGCTATGTTTCTCTCCCCATGCTCCATTGTGATCTCCCAGGGCAGGCACAGTTCTGAGCACTGGGTGCAGACAGGGCACAGAGCACCCAGCAGGTTGAGGGGATAAGCTTCCTCCCCCTTCCCCCCAGGGTGAGGTGGGGCTTCCTAGAGTTTGTTAGGCTCTTGAATTCTTGTGAGAGAGGAAGCTAAGAGCCCCTGAGTCTCTGTGGAACATTAGCCTGAGCTGGGGCAGGAGAGGGTTTGCCACCCAAGGCTTACTCCAGGACCTGGGAGCCAGCCAGGCCCTACCAGCCTCGGCTTCCCATCTGTGGCCTGGTTGATAACCCTGCCTACCCAGGATGGGGGTGAGGTAGGACAAGAGTGCAGTGTAACACAGACGGAGCAGTCATTGAACAGTAGGGCCTTGATTTGTAGATGCCCAGCTCAGGAACGGTCCTGGGATCCAACCCATTCTATTGAAACAGTCCAATGGTGTATGGCCTAGGCTGGCAGGGAATTGATTGTGATCTTGGGCAAAATTCCCTCATACATAAGATGGGAATATTCTCTATAAGATGGGAATAACCAAACTGACTTCCTATAGTATGACTGTGAAGCTGGATGCCTACACACTTTAAGTGTACCACAACACAAACTGGCATTACAGTGACAAAGACTGTGACTATATCCAACTCCCCCTTCCTGTCTATGGATGGAATCTCCATTTTTTGCTGGGCACATGACTGCCCCAAACAGACTGTATTTCCCAGCCTCTCTTGCAGCTCAGCAGGGTCATGTGACTGAGATCTGGCCAATGGGATGGAAGCACAAGGGTTGGGTAGCAGCATCTTCTAAAGGCGGCTGTCATGGGCCTTCTATCCCTTCCTCCCTTCCCAGCTTCCTGCTGGCTGAGACATGGAAATTTTAGCTGAGGCTCAAGGGTCATCTTGGACTGTTAAGTAAGCCTGTGCTGAGAATGGCCAAGGAACAAGATACAGAAGCCTAGATGTGTCTACTAGTCCTGGACTGCCCACCTCTAGACTTTCTTACATAGGAAATAAGCTGCCACTATTTTGAGTTTTCTACCGTTCATGTTCCAGGTAATCCTTACTAATATGAACATCACCACAGAGCTCTCTGGCCACATCTGGCAGCTCTACTTCTGTATGCAGAAGGAAGGAGAAGCATGAATGTCAGGAGTCCAAGCTGGGAGTCATCAGTGCCTGGGGCCACTCCAGCTTAGCTCTCATGCTCTGTAACCTTGGGCAGTTTCTCCTCCTCTCTGGGCTTCAGTTTCCGTACACATACAATAGATTTCACCCTGCCTGTTCTGCCCCCTTTCCCTCTGACTGCACTCTTGGCCCCTGACACCCTCTGCATCCTCTCCTCCTCGTGTGAGTTCCTGGGGGCAGGGCCTATTACTTCATGACATGTCCTCAGGCACGGGGCACACTATCTGGCACACTGTCCACATTTAATGAAGAGAATGAATGGGGGAAGCCAGAAGGCCCATCGCTCTTTGCTCATAACACACACAGACCCAAGTCCCAAGGCTGGTTCCTGCTGGCAGCTAGGTTGCCCTGCAGAAATATGGCCAGGCTCTGCTGTGTGCTTAGCTTCAGTGGGAAGAACAGAATTTCTTCATGTTTATTCATTTACTTTGAGAGAGAGAGAGAGAGAATCCCAAGTAGTCCCTACACTGTCAGTGCAAAGCCCGACGCAGGGTTCAAACCCAGGAACCATGAGATCATGCCTGAGCCAAAACCGAGTTGGGCATTTAACCGACTGAGCCACCCAGGCACCCTAGGATCTTTAAAATCAAGATTATTTCTATTTTTAATGTTTTTATTTATTTTTGAGAGAGAGAGAAGGCATGCGCAGGGGAAGTGCAGAGAGAGAGAGGGAAACAGAGGATCTGAAGCAGGGCTCTGTGCTGATAGCAATGAGCCCGATGTGGGGCTGGAACTCACAAACCGTGAGATCATGACCTGAGCCAAAGTCGGATGCTCAATCGATTGAGCCACCCAGGTGCCCCAGAAAGAACAGGATTTTGAATCACAAATGTGTGTGTCTGAATTTCTGGCTTTGCCACTCCATAGTTCTATGCTTTTCAGACACAGTGAGTTATCTATAAGTTTCTGTCCTCTCGTGTACTGGACATGGCAGACACTGTGGACTAGCCTCCCCAAAGCCTGTCATGGGCCCCTTCTTTTCTCCTTCCTTTCTTGTGGGAGACAAAGGCTAAAATATTGACTTTGCCATCATCCTCCGCGGACCAGGTGCTCACAGGATAACCATTCCAAACACTGAGATGAAGATGCAAATTTCTGGTTTTCCTTCCAGAGCCAAAAAGCAAAACCTTGTTAAAATAATGCCATTTGGGCCTTCCCTCTCCTTCCTGCCTGCAGCAAGAATATCAGGCCTGGGGTTTAAGTAGTCATCTGGTAACCATGACATGATAGGCTTGGGGACAAGAGTCTACACGCTGAGCTGAGGATTTCCGAGCCAAAGGCAGGAGAAGCCTAAAGGCATGCTTGACCTGTTGTTTCAGCCCTGAAATTCTTTTTAAATGTTTGTTTTTTAATTTTTGAGAGAAAGACCACAAGCGGGGGAGCAGCAGAGAGAGAGGGAGAGAGAATCCCAAGCAGGCTCCATGCTGATGGCAGAGAGCCTGATATGGGGCTCGAACTCACAAACCTTAAGATCATGACCTGAGCCAAAGACGGACGCTCAACCAACTGAGCCACCCAGACGCCCCAACTCTGGAATTCTTATGACTGAAGTAAATAACCGCTTCTGTTTAAATCTCTGCAGCAGGGTTTAGTTATTGCGGCTGAAATGCAAGCCCACGGACACAGCTAACATCTCGTTTTGGCCTCATTAGCACCTACCTACCCTCTTTGGGTAATGGCATCTTGTTTTATTTCAGGAAGCCAACTCTCCCTCCCTCAGTCTATGGCTGGGGTAGGGTTGCCTGGCCCCTGATTCGGTGGGGGGTCACCTGGGGTTGGCTAATCCAAATCCTGGGGACTGGTCCAGAGATGGCCCTGTGACAAGCTATTCCAATGAGCATCAGGACCCTTGATGCATCAGCTTGTACAGAGGCGCTCCTCTTCTCTTTGCAGTGTGAAGCTGGGGAGACAGAGCCCTGGCCTCACTGTGGCACCATCTTTGTAACCTCCCTAGGAAAAGTACGCAAGGAACAAAGCCAACACAGACAAAAACAGACCCAAGTAGTGGAGAAAGTCTGATGACCTTGGGACCTGCAGTCGGCAGGGCCTGAAGTTAGTGCCCCGTGAGCTTTCTGATTACTTAGGCTGATACACATTTCCCTCGCTTTTCGAAAGGCAGTGTTACATCACCTCACTTTTATGAGAGACCCGCCAACTGAAAGGAATCCAAAAAGGAATTTTTTTTTTACAAAAAAAGGTGAAAAGTGAAAACAGCATTCAGTGTTTTGGTTTGTGGTGAGCCATTACTGAGGCAGTGCGTACCCTGCGTACCCTGTACCCTGCGCACCCTGTACCCTGCGCGAGTGGCCCCACCCAGCTCCTTTCCTGGGAACCACATTCAGCATCTCAGCATCGAGCGCCACAGCTCTGAACTGTGTCTGTGAGCATCTGTGCTTTATCTCAATTTACTTAGCGCATCTGTTAGCAAGATGTGTCCTAAGCTACCAGAAAAGCCTACAAGAGGTTATTTTTTTGGGCCTGGGAATGCTCACATTTTTTTCCATATAAATTAACAGTACTTGCTTCTTCACTTTATGCCATTCCGGCTTGGGAAAGTTTTCATAGGTACGTTCTACTTTCAGAGAGCCAGGGAAACCTGTACATTCTTTCTTGCTTGAGCCCCTCTGAGTAGGATTTTGGTTATTTGTTAAGAGGATCCTGGCTATGTAAAATGAGGCCAATATAACAGCCTGCTTAGGAAGCTGCTAGGGATCCAAAGGGCTCATGACAAGAGAGCTTCCAGGCCTAAGGGCTGCTCAGTAGTATTCCTCAATGCTGACAGGGTCAGATTCGCCCTCCCGCCCATCTGCCAGCCCCACTCACGCCTGTGATCTTCTTCTTGCACTTGGCACAGCTGGGTGCATAGCGCACATCATAGCAGGGGGGGCAGAAGATGGCACCCTTCTCCTCAAAGAAGCCGCCCTCTTCCAGGACCTTCCCACACTGGCTGCACACAAACTCCTCAGGGTGGTATGCATGGCCCAGCGCCACCAGGTAGCGGCCCCTAAGAGGGAGGCGAGGGCAGTAAGCGGGAGTGTATGCAGGGGAGGTGGGAGGTCCTGGCCAGGGCCCAAGTGGGTTTAGTGAACACCTATTCTAAAGCCTGCAAGGGAGACTCTTTCTCCCCATTTTCCAAATAAAGGAGAAATAGGCCTGGGAGGTGACCCAAGTGATGACACAGTGATGAAGCTGCACCGCTTTGATGACAAGAGATGGGGACATAAGGCAGTGTTGGAATAAGGAGGAGGGTTACATTGGCTTGGGGGCTGCTGACTTGGGCCTAATTAGATAAACTAGAGGAGTCGGTGCCCTGGGGATGGGAGGCCCAGAGGGCATATCAGCTCTGAAGATCAGTAGGTACCTGAGCCGACCCTGGTGCCCACCCTGTCCCATTTGCCTAGTGCATCTGGCTTGGGGAGGGGCCTGCAGGTCCCAGATAAATGGAAGTGTCTTCAGAAGGGGTTCTCTGCAGAGCCTGAGAGCTGACAGGAGTTGAGAACAGTGCAAGACCAGGGCTGAGAACTATCAAGATTCTAGAAGCCAGCACGCTGACTCTGGGGGGCTGTGTGACCTTGCTGGGGCTCAGGGAACAGTGTAAGGAGAGAGGGGCCTCTGGCCTGTCTGCTCTGAGAGCAGAGGTTTGGCAGAGACCAAATGAGCAGGAAGGAGAGGCAGAGGAGCTGGAAGGGACAGGCCCTTCCCTGCCCAGACAGCAGCCTTTCTAGGGGTGCTGCTTGAATGCATTGTTGGTACTTCCTCCATTTCAGCAGGGCAAATGCTGATAGAGGCTGATGCAGGGTGGGGTGGGGGAAGTAATGCAGGATGCAGAATCTGAGGACCTAGGCCAGGTCCCTGCCCCCACTGCAACTGGGAACTGAATCCTTATCCTCCTACAGTGACAGCTGAGATGAGTGGGGAGACTGACGGGGGAGAAGAGGTCGGAAAGATGCCAGGGCCAGGCTTCAGCACAGGAAAGGCCAGGGTAGGAAAGGAACAGGGCCACCCACCGGATGACCTTGTGGCACTGGTGGCACACGGGAGTCTTGCCATTGCTGCCACCACCTGCTCCTGTGCCTCCTCCAGTGGCTGCCTGCACGATGGAGGTGCGGTTCTGCAGAGGTGTGGGCGTGGCTGGCTGGCTGTGCCGGGTCAACACGGTGCTGGTCTTGTCCGGGGCGTAGCGCTCAGCAAATGCAGGGTCCACAGCCCAGGGCGGGCGGCTAGTGGGGTTGGGGGTGGTAGGGCCTGCCAGGGCCAAGGAAAAGTGGCTCCAGGGGGGTGCCCAGGGACCCCAAGGTCAGGGGGTGGAGCCAGGGGCAGCTTGGAGCACCCCCCACCCCTCACCCTGCATGCCCCTGGAGGCTACCCACCCTTCCCCAGGCCCAAGCCCACTCTCTCTCACCAGGCCAGGGTTCCTGGGGTGTAGCTGAGGCTGGGGCTGGGGCTTCTGTCCTGGGCACCTGGCTGCAAGATCTGCCATTCAAGGCCCTGTATGGCTGAGGCTCCTGGTGTGGCTCCACCCCCAACCTTGGCCTTCCTGGCCCCATGGGAAATGCCCGGGTACATGAGAGTGCTAGGCTGGACTCCAGGTCCCACGGGGGTAAGTATGGGTAGGGCAGCTTCTCCTGGCCAGGTTCTTGCTGGCAGGTCTGTTGTGTGGGACTGGGAAGTGCAGAAGGGCTCTCCCTTCCGAGGGCTTCCTCATCCCAGAGATCTAGCTCTGATGGCAGGTACTACCCCTCATTGAGACCCAGACTGGCGTGACCCACACTGGGTCTAACAGCCCCACACCCAAAACAAGCCCACAAAGATAGAAGACAAAGGCGGAGAAAGCAGGGCTGAGAATGTTTATTTCCATGCCTAAGCCAGCACAGACCTGGCAGATAGCAGTACCACAGGGCAAAGAGAGAAGGCAGTGTCAGACAGAGCCAGGCTCCCTGCCAGGCCAGGAGGAGGCTCAGTCCAGGGGCAGGAGAGGAGTGGGTAGGCAGAAGCTGCAGCAACCAAGGGGGTGTGCCCTCGGTGGGAGGAGCAGGAGAGAGAGGCAGAGAGGGCAGCCGGCCGGTGAGGGCCAAGCTACGACTGCACGTTGAGCACGTGGGCAGAGCGCTGGTGGTGCCAGTCCCGGAGGCGGGTGTAGCGTGGGCTCTGCAGCTCCAGGACATACTTTTCCCTAGGGGGGCAGAGAGAGAAGGAGGAGGAAGTAGAAGGAAGGAGAGGTGAAAGGGAGGAAGGGAGGGAAGATGGAAGGGAGGAAGGAAAGGAGGAAGGAAAATGGAGAGCCCTGGCGGTGGACCCTCAGAAGCAGACACAGGGCTGTGGCTGGAATGGGAGAGGCAAGAGGTTAGAAAGAAGGGCTACTGCCAGTCCTTTTACCTTGATTTCTTCAGGTGCTCCTCATCCGGGTCTTGCACTGAGAGGGCAGAGGCAGGCATTGACCAAGAGAAGACAGAGGGCCACCCCAGCCCTGAGCCCTGGCAGAAGGTCACAGGGTGCCGGAGCAGGCTCCAGCTGAGCCCAGGCCCAGGCTAGGGGCCAGCAGGAGAGTCCACCCTGCCCTGGCACTTACTGAACTCGGTGCCCGTGAGGTGGGCAAGGATGCGGAAGGAACGGGACTGGCCCGTCCCGGGCCGAGGCCGCCAGTCCTCTGTGTCCTCCATCAGCCGCTGCTTGCTGGCGTCTGGAACCAGCGGCCGGAGCGGCTGTCTGTAGGGAGGGTGTGGCTCAGAACTTCATGCTGGGGGTGGATAGTGGGGGCAGCCCCTCCCAGGATTGGTGCATGTGGGCTATGGTGCTTAGGAGAGTGGGGGAGGGCAAGGCCAGGGCCCCGCTAGGTGAGGGGTGGGGAGGGCAGCTATGTGAGAGGAAAGGAGGGCAGCTAGGGTAGGGAGGGGCCACCGCCCAGAATGCCAAAAGGAAGGAAGAAAGGAACAGGCAGAGGGGGCTCACTGACTTGTCAGGGGTCTGCACCTGTGAAGGAAATAGACAGATGGACAGATAAAGGGACAAAGGGACAGACACAAGGAAGAAGAAAAATGGCAAGGGGTCAGAGTAGCCAGGGGCAAGGCTGCACCAAGTGTCTGGGGCACAGTTGGCCCGACACCACACCCCAATCCCGGGCCACCAGTGGGGGGCCCTGCCTGGTTCAGAGCCCCCAGGAGGGCAGTGGCTGGGCAGGAGCCACACCCTCAGGGGGGCCCTGCCTCTCCAGCTCCCGCCCCGGCCGCCAGGGGTCGCTGCCGCACGGATCTGCCTCATGGTTCCAGCCTGGCTGGGGCGCAACGCAGACTGAGCAGCAGCGCGGGCAGCGGGCTTGGGGCCTTGGACAGATGGCGTGGGCGTGTGAGGTTGGTGGGCAGGACCGACGTACCCATTCTGCTGCAGGGCGCTGTCAGCGGGCAGGGGTGCCCCAAAGGGCCGGGCCGTCTTGTTGAGGGAGGCGCTGGGTGCAAAGGTGTACCGCGGGGTATCCGCGGCAGGGGCCAGGGNAGCCGGAGGGGAATGTCCCTCTGGCGTGTCGTGGAGAGGACAGCGGTGCTCCAGCCCCACCCCCACACATCTGGACAGAGCCTAGGGGAAGTGTTGGGGGGGGGGCTCAGGTTTCAAGGGGCCCATTTGGGAGGAATGATCTCAGCCTACACAGGCCAAAGGGCAGACAAGTGCGGCTTGTAGCACAGGCCAGCAGAAGGCAGCGGACAGACAGGCAGTCATGCATGGTGCCCAGACCGTGCGGCAGCCCCGGGACCAACTCCCAGTTTCCCAGATTCTCCCAGCGCTGGCCTCTACCCTCTACCCTTGGCCGGGAATGGAAGTATCAAGGCTCCTTGTTGCCCGGGAGGGCAGGTTAGCCCAAAAGTCCAATCCTACCCCTCCCACCACCCAGATGTTTCGCTTACATGTCCCAGGCCCGTTGCCTACCTTCTGCGGTTTGCTCTGAACCGGCTGGGCCCTGGAAGAGAAAGGGAAGGGGTGATAGTGGGCCAGGCCTGAGGTGCCCCCATACACAAGATAGGCCAGGGCCCTTGTACCTGCTGAGACCCAGGCTGAGGCGCTCCCCACAGGCACGAATCTTGTTCTGGGCTTCAATGTGCGTCAGGCCCCCTGCATTCTCACCATCGATGCTCAGCACCCAGTCACCCACAGCCACGCCCGCCTGTGCAGCTTTGCCTCCAGGAGTCAGCTGCAGAGAGATGGAAGGTCACGGAGGCCCAAGCCTCTGCAGACCAAACTGAGGCCAACATTAGTCAACCCTGCTTAAGCTGCCCCACTTCTAGAACCTGGAGGCCTTTTCATTCAACTTATTTCTGGACAGCTGCTGAATACTAAAACAATCTGGGAGGGGTGGAGTTCACCTGAACCTCACAATCACCCCAATCACTCTGTTTATTCAGCTGTTTGTTCACCTCCATGACCCTCCTCCCCACAGCCTAGAAACTGCTATGATGTCAACAAGCAGCCACCTTCAGGCTAAACCCCAAGCTTCTCAACTCCAACCACAGCCTTTGAGCCCCCTACTGGCCTCCTGCCCAGGCTATTTCACCCACCTCTGGCTTGTGCATATGGTCAGCTCCTTTGTGACGCTGAGCAGTGCTCTCACTGACCTCTTACACTCCCAGCACCCTGTCCTGGGGCCATCTGCAGGGATCTGCCCGGACCTTTTGAGAGCCAGGAACAGGCCCCCATCATCTCCCTGTACCCCATGAAGTGCTTGAAGGGGGCCCAAGGTGTCAGCTAGGGCTATAAAAGAGTGTCACCCCCCCAAGCCTTCAATTGCCACATCACCGTCTTCCCTAATCCTTTGGGCTCTGCCTTGGGAATCTCCGGTTCCTGTGGTAAATAAGGGGTAATAGTGGGCTGGCAGGAACGGTCACTACCAGCATGAACTGAGCCTGCCAGCAATGACTTCTGGGAAGTTGGAGGCCTTGATGAAAGGACAATGGATATGCTGCCCAGGGGGAGAAAGTTTACTTATGATGGCCTTGAGTGCTAGGGGGAACTAGGACTTAGCCTGAGGTCAGGAGGAGCCATCAGCAGTTTGAAAGCCCCCATAGGGTATTTCCCAGACCCCTATAGAGGTAACCCTGACAAACCCCACTGGACCCTACTGGCCCTCTAGCCCAGAGGCAGCAACCCAGAAAGGGGTGGCACAGTTGTTCATGGGTTTAAGCCCACAGGGCTGTGGGGACACCTGGCAAAGAGCCTGGCATTAAGCAGACTTTTATGGGGAAGCTCTNGGACTGCGAGGTATTTGGCTGTCTGTGGCCCCAGGAAGCTCAGGTGGGCTGATGCACAGACTGAGCTGAGGCAGGGAGAGGGGAGGTAGGAGGTTCCAGAGAGATCTCCAGAAGGCAGAGAGACCAGATGCAGAGACTGACAGCAAGACTGACTAGGGCAAGAAGGGAGAGCTGGCTCTATTTCATGCTTGGGAGGTTAGAAGAGCAAGACAGCTGGGTGCCTCCTTCTTCATCTGCTACATGGTAAGAAAAGCAGCTTTCATTTATTGAGCACCTAGTATTGTCACATACTAACACTGAATCTTCCAACAACCTCTGAAGTCTGAGATTATATGTATTTTACACATGAGAAAAAAGAAGTTATGTAACTTGCCTCAAGCTGCTCAGTTAGTAAGAGGCAAGGCCAGGTCTGACCCTGACCTTAAGGCTCCACTACACTAGGCTACCTCTGCTGGGTGTTGGGACCCAACCCAGAGGTCAGCCCACCTAGAACAACTCGCTACCTCCTGCCTGGGTCTGGGGCCTAGATCTCTCTTGCTTTTAGTTCAATCCAACAACCCCTTATAATAAGCATAGAAAAGGGACACCCTTGAAAGGAAGTGACTTACTCAAGGTCATGGTGAGTCAGTAGAAGGGAAACCTGGTCCAGCCACTCCCTACCCACACAAGCTGGCTCCTGGGAGATGTGGGCTGAGCCTGAGGTAGACAGAGGTCTTGGGGGTGGGCAGGAGCAGCTGGCTCCCAGGGAGGGGTGGGGATTTGAGGACTACTTCGTTTCCTGAGTGAGGAGGACAGGAAGCACAAGAGGGATAGAACAGTGGTCAGAGAGGTGGAGAGAGAAGGAGGAGAAAACCCTGGGAGTGGGGTGGAGTGGGGTTGGGTGAGGTGGCTGGAGAAGCAGGGAGGCCTGAAGAGTCGAGGAGGGGAAAAGCCAGAGGGCTGGACACTGCAAGGGGTGGGGGTGAGTCAGCCTGAGGGCTCCAATGAGCGGCCCAACCCCCAAGTCTCAGACATTACCTCATCTCCCAGGCCTGGGCCCACAGCCAGCCCTAGCCCCTCCCTCCTCCCTGGGGTCAGGGGGGAGGGAGGGGCTGGCCTAGCTCAGAAAAGACCACCCTACCCGCCCACCCATTAGGGCTTAGGTCCAACTCCAGGGCTGGGCTCAGCTTGTGGCCCCACCCACAGCTGGGGCTGCTGACAAGCGACCTCAGGCCCAGAGTGCCCCCAACAGGCCACATCTTAAAGTTCATCCCTCAGGCTACTATGTTGCCCATCTCCACCAATGAAGAAACTGAGTCTCAAAAGTCCAGCTATGGCTCCCCAGCCACAGCGGTTAGCACCCAACCAGAAAGGAAGATGTAGAATATGTTTTCAGGGCTGGCAAGACTTGAAAATTGTGTAGGGGCGGGTTTGTGTAGTAGGGGGACCACTGCCCTAAGCTACCCAGCTGGCAGGGCAGTTTCCAGGGGAACCCCGTGGAAAGGTCCCTGGAAAGAACAGTGACTGCCTGCCTGCCCTCGCCACCAAGCCAACTCCCATAGACAGACTCAGTCTTGGGGCCCTTCTCAGGCTGTGCAGTGCCTGGACAACCTTCTAGCCCCCTCCAGGCTATGCTTGACTTGGGCTTCTTGCCAACAGCTGCCTGCCCACTGGGCTCCTGGGTGGGCCTCTCTGGACAGGCGGATGTGCAAGCAGGAAGTCCCCACCCCGTCCTGACCCCCAGGCCACAGACACCAGCCCAAAGGCTGGCCTCATTCTCTCTGGGCACACTCTTTGTGTCCCACAACTGACCATACAGTTGGAGCCGTGGCCTCATGGTCACCAGCTGAGGGGCCCACCGATGGTATTTAGGGGTTCAGGCCTCAGCCAGCCTTTTTCACCTCTGCAGACTCCAGCCACCAGCTGGCCATCCCAGCGTGGGGCTGCATTCTTGGGCTTATAAGGCAATCCCCCTGCCACAGGGAGGAGCCAACCCCTCAGCTCCGCCCCTCCCAGGACAGGCCCTCAGGAGCTGAAGTTAGAATCCTAGGGCCCCATCCCACACCCCTGCTTTGAGTCAGAGGCCACTGCATCCTGAATAGGACTAGGGGATGAAGATGGAGAACTTCGTAGAGGCTGGAGAGTGTCCTCCTCCCCACCAAACTGCAGACCATCCCAGTGCCTGAATTCAAATCCCTGCTTGCCAAGAATCACTGAAAAGGCCCCTCCACCACTCCGAGCCCTGAGTTCCATCATCTGGAAAAACAGTATGACAATCGCTATTTCCTGGGTGGCAGTGAGGTTGAAGTGAGATCCTGCGGTCAAGAGTGCTCTGCCTGGAGCCTGGCTCCAAGCATTGCTCCCTCAAGCAGCTTAGATACTTCCCGGAGACCTCAGGCTCTCCCGCTGCAGACTGGGCATCCCCCAGGGTCCTCAGACTTGGCCCCAGTAGCTTTGTGGAATGGCATCAAGTACAAGGCAGTGCTGGGGAACGGTGGGTACTCGTCTCCCAGTACCCACCTGGTTGAGAGTCTTTGTGGCAGGTGCCTACATTTCTGGACCTAGATACCTCCTGCCCTATTGGACCTGGCTCACTCCTGCTCAGACTCTTCCCATCACCTCCCACAGACTTGAGCACCCAAAGACTACTGGGGGTAGCGCCTCCCCAAACCTTGGCTCACCCGGGAGATGGAGAGGGGCACATTGAAGTCCTTGCCCCCCTGCAGCCGAAAGCCCCAAGGTGCAGGCCCCTCCAGCACCACCTTGAAGGAATCCATGGTGCCTGCTCCTGGGAGGAAAGAAAAAGTGAGTGGACAGCATGGTGGGTATACAGGCAGGCTCAGCTCTGGATACCAGCCTTGGACTAGCGCCAGGCAGGCACGAGCAGCCTCTGAACACACCCAGGGCACCAGCAGGCATGCACCTTGTCAGGTGTGGCTGGGTTTCTGGCTGGCAGACCTCGCTTTGCAGATACAGGGGCAATCCCTCTCCCCCAGGGACTGGATGGTGGGGGTTCCCTTCACTCAGTCTTGTGGTTTTTTTTTTTTTTTTCATTCAGGAGTGGGCCGCAGGGCTAATTTGACATGGAGTCCCCCCAAGTCAGCCTTAAACCTCGGACAGACTGCGGGTGAGTCAGGGGCCGGCGTTCCTCTCCCCCGCCCCCAGGTCCCGACAGGCAGGCCTCGCAGAAGCCTGCTCGGACTATATAAGGCGTGTAAGCTGACACTGTGCGGAGCCAGCGGAGGGAGCACACGGGGGCTCGGGACGCGAGGGGGAGGGGTGGGGAGGGAGGCGGCTGGAGCGGGTCCTAGCCATTCCAAGACGGGTCGAGGCTTATGAGGACTCTGGGGCGCTGGGGGCGGCACAGAGGGTCCGTGGCCCCTATGTAAAGCGGAGAAGGCTAGGACTCCAAAGTGTGGCCAGGTAGGGGGTTCATCCTGGAGTCCAGTGGGGGTGGTGCCTCCCGCACAGGCCTACTACCATCCCGACATGACTCAGTTTCCCCCGTCCCCCACCCGGGCCCAATGCATTGGCAGAGTCTCGGGCGCAGGAAGCAGCGCAGGCGCCAATCGGCCCTGCCGCAGCCGGCTTCGCCGCAGGAAGGCGGGGGCGGAGGCAGGGGCCCAGGCCCGCAAGAGGAAGCGCAACGCTGGCCTCGACCCCAGTGCCTTCCGTGGTTCCCAGGAGGCTCCTGCCCTCAGCCTGGCCCAGCCCGAGACGCCCCGCGCGGTCGCCAGTACCTGCTCGGCCCCGCCGAGGCGCTGCTCGGTGGCTGGCCCCAAAGAAACGCGCTGGGATCGGCCACCCGTGTTCTGACCCCGCCCCCACGGCCTCAGTCCGCTTTGAGCTCGCGGAAGGGGGCGGAGCCATAGGTCACGCCCCGCCAAAGCCACGCCCACGAGCGGCCGCTCTACGACTGGGAAGCCCCACCCAGTCCTTCCGCCCCGCCCAATCGCGAAGTCCCATTTTACTTCGAGCTGGAAGGCCGGTGCTGCCCGGGATCCCTCGGTGGGACGGAGCCCGGGGGGGACCTGGGCGGGGTCTGGGCTGCAGGTCGCCTAGTCTGGGAGCCGGCTAGCAGCTCGAGCAGTCCCATGCGCCTCCCTCTGGCCGAGCCTGAAGAAAGCGGCCTTCGGTACCAAACCCCTGGACATTTTGAATCCTTAGTTTCCTTCTCAGAAAAATGGGACGCTAATACTCGCCTTGCAGCCCCATCGTGAGGATCAGCATTGTTCCCCATAAGGTGCAAGCCATTGACGACTCTAGAATTTCTAAATCGGAAGGACTTGCGGGTGTGGAGCACGTGGAGGTGGGGTCAGTTGAGTTGGGGACAAGAGATTTTGAAGCTAGGTTTGTAGAACCCTCTACAGAAGGCAGAAGATAATGGCAGGAGCGGAGAGTTGGAGGGACCCCCTGGCTTGGCTCTGAGCCTGACCTATGGGCCTTTTCATTCCCTGACCCCAGGCAGTCAACAGCCTTCTGCCCTGAGACAACCCCACACCGATGAAATGGGTTTTGCCTGGTACCCTACTCCACAGCAGGCAGCACTTGTGGCAGGGGTGTAACAGGGTGTCTCTAGCAGGGTGGCAGAGTCCCCACTTTGTCCCCATGGGTCATTCCAGACAGCCAGAGCAGGTGGCAGGGGAAATTGAGAGCCGGGGAGTATGTGGGTGAGTGAATAGGCGTCCACCCCTCAGCTCAATACAGGGCATGGCTGCTGCTGTTCTCCCCCTCTGCCATCATCACATTTCCCTCTTCTGCATCATTCCCCTCAGTACACAAACTGCTGTAAGAGTCATCTTTAAAGAAACCCTCTTTTGACCCGCTTCCCCTCCAACTGTTGCTTTTTTCTTCTATTCCCCTTGGGAGTAGAATTTCTCCAAAGAGTTATCTATAGCCTTGTCTGCACTGCTTTCCTCCTGCTCTTTCTTTCTTTTCTAAAATGTTTATTTATGTATTTACTTTGAGAAAGAGAGATAGAGAGCGAGTGGGGGAGGGGCAGAGAAAGGGAGACAGAATCCTAAGCAGGCTCCATGCTGTCAGCACAGAGCCTGATGTGGGGCTCAAATTTACAAACTGCAAGATCATGACCTGAGCTGAAACCAAGAGTCAGACGCTTAACCTTAACCGACTGAGCCACCTCCTGCTGTTTCTTGAACTCACTTCAGTCAGGCCATTGTTTCCACCAGTCCTCTGAATTGATTTTCTCTTCTCAGGGTCTCCAGTGACCTCCATGTCATCAAGTCAATGGTGATTTCTCAGCTTTCCTCTTACCCTGCCTGGGAGCAGCACTGGTGCAGGTGCCTTCCCTCTTTCCCCTGGCTTTATGCCTCCCCCTGCCCCACTGGCTGTTCCTTCCCCACCTCCTTTGGCAGCTCCTCATCTGCCTCCCAACATGGCTATGCTATGTTCCCTGACTACGTTCATTCTCTGGGACCCCATCTTATCCTGTGACTATCAATAACACCTATATGCCAAGGACTCCCAAGTTATATGTCCAGTCCTGGCATCAGTCGGAGAACTTCAGGCTCTAACATCCAACATCATGCCCAACCTCTATTTGGAGGTTCACTAGATACCTCAACTCATCATATTCCAATTTAAACTTGTGATTTTCTGCCTTTTTCTTCACCTTAGTAAATGGCATCACAGCTCATCCACCCGATCCACTAAAAATGTGGCATTGTCCTTCCTTTCTCTGTTATACCACAGATTCTGCAAATTCCACCTTCAGAAAATGTTCCATATCTGGTCACTGCTGCCACTGTTGTTCTAGCCACTTGTCTTGTGCTGGGCATCTTAACAATCTAACAGATATTCCCGCTTCCATACTCCAGAATCTGTACTCCAGAATCTCTGTGCAGCAGCCAAGGCGATATCTTAAGCAGAAATCACACCACATCACCTTCGACTTTTAGCATTCCAGTAGGCTCTTGTTGCACTTGAAATAACGCTAAGGTCCTTAAGATGTACATGGCATTAATTAATAAGCTCAGTCTCCTTCCCACCACTCTCCTCCTTGCTCACTCCAGGCACATTGGCCTCCTCACTGTTCCTCTAACACATCAAGCATATTCTTGCCTCAGGGAATTTGCGCTTGTAGCTCCTTCTCCTTGGAACAGTTTCCCCTGATATCTAAACAACCGGCTCTCTCACTTTGTTCAGGTCTCTGCTCAGCTGTTGCCACCTCCAAAGGGCCTTCCCTCATCTCCCTATCTAAAACAATAACCCCCTGACACCTCACCCGCATCAGGCACTTAGTGCCTTACCCTGCTTTATTTTTCCCTGTATTACTTACTACCATCTCACATTGTATTAGGTGCTTGTTTCTTCATTGCCCTTTGTCCCCATTAGAATGTCAGTCTTATTAGACTTGTCTGTCCTGTCCACCATTTCCCCAGTGCCTGTACACAGTGGATGCGAATGAATAGATGAAAGAAGGATTGAGAAAGTGAAACAGCAAATGAGTAAAGGAAGAAGCGGCAGTCTGGGGGTCCTGGCAGTCCTCTAGCAGAGGACTCCAGGGTCCCATTCTTTGGCTTGTGCAAGGCTCAGACCTGGATGGAGCCACCAGTGTTCCCTGCATTGGGAGCCGAAGGGGAGGAACAGGCCCCAGGCAAGGACACAGTGCCCCCTAGTGTCCAGGATGCCTGCAGGTCTGGGGTGAGGCTCTAGAATCCTGGAGATGTGCAAAGACGTTCTCTTTCATAGACTGGTTGGGACCTCACAAAAACTCTTTTTGCCATAAAGCAAAGAGGCTTAGATTTGTAATGAAAAAGCATGCCAGAACAGAGACCCAGAGTCCTGGCTTCCAGTTCTGGCCATCACCCTAATTCTTTGGGTAACCCCCAGTGTGTCCTGGGACTTGCTGAGCTGTCATGGGCTGGCTTGTCACCGAGGGGTGGAGGGGGTCCCTGCTGTAGCCAGAGTGACTGGGGATCCCCCTGGCTTCAGCTTGCTCGATGGCAGGCAGCCCGATCGATCATCGGAAGACTTTCCCTGTCATGGGTAAAGTCACAGGAGGAGCTTCCGTAAGTGGGGAAGAAATCTATCTCCCCATGATTTCAATGTCCTTCCAGACTTTTCTCTCTGTGGCCAGCACTGCACGCAACCCCCTGCCCACAAACTCTTTTCACACACTGTGTTTGGAGATGCCTTCAGACATCCGGAAGTCTAGTGTGCAGCTGGATTCTTAAATCTGTTGCTAAGGGTGACAGGTCTGTGCTGAAATTGTATCTTTGGGAATCAAAAGCACTTAGATGGTCTTTGAGACTGGGAGACAGAATTGGCTCACTTAGGGCAGTGGTTCTCCACCTTGGACTCACACTGAAATCACCTGGGAAATTGAAAAAACAGACAGACAGGCCCCACACAGAATAACGGAATCTCAGGTCCTGGGTGCAGACCCAGGCGTGGGCATTTATTTTTATTTTTATTTTTTAATGTTTTATTTATTTCAGAGAGAGAGAGAGACAGTGTAAGTAGGGGAGGGTCAGAGAGAGAGGGAGACACAGAATCTGAAACAGGCTCCAGGCTCTGAGCTAGCTGTCAGCACGGGGCCCGACGTGGGGCTCAACCCACGAACCGCGAGATCATGACCTGAGCTGAAGTCGGACGCTCAACCGACTGAGCCACTCAGGCGCCCATGGGCATTTTTAAAAAGGCTCCAGGTGGGCACTTGTGTGGCTCAGTCGGTTAAGCATCTGACCTTTGATTTCAGCTCAGGTCATGATCTCATAGTTCATGATTTCATGAGCCCTGCATCAGGCTCTGTGCTGACAATGTGGAGCCTGTGTGATATTCCCTCTCTCCCTCCCCCTCTGACTCTCCTCTGCTTGTGCACGCTCTCTCCCTCCCTCTCTCTCAAAAATAAATAAATATTTAAAAAATAAAAAATAAAATAAAAAGGCTAGGTGATTCTGTGTGCAGCCAGAGTTGAGCTACACTGTGTCTGAGGCCAGAGCCCAGGCCGAAGTGTGACAGAAGACGGCCAACAGAGGCTGGGAAGGAGAGATTTGTGAGGAGGGAGGAAGACCAAGTGAAGTGTCAGCTACTGCTGAGTCGTCAGGGAGGCCAGGTTGCTTTTGTTTTGGGGAACAAGGAAGTTGGTGACCCTGATAAGAGCGATGTAATGGAGCAGGGGGCACCACAGGGAGACTTGAGTTGGTAAAAGGGAGAATAGGAGAAAGTGGAAATGAAAGTAATCAACAACTCTTTTGAGGAGTTTCGCTGTGAAGAGGAAAAGGGAATGGGGAGGTGTCTGAAACAGAATGCAAGGTCAAGGGGTGCCTGGGTGGCTCAGTCATTTGAGGCCATGATTTTGGCTCAGGTCATGATTTCACAGCTTTTGGATTTGCGCCCCGTGTCAGGCTCTGTGCTGACAGCTCAGAGCCTGGAGCCTGCTTCGGATTCTGTCTCCCCTCCTCTCTCTCTGCCCCTCCCTGGCTTATGCACACACTCTCTCAAAGATAAGTAAATAAAAACATTAAAAAAAAAAAAAAAAGAATGTGAGGTCAAAGGTTTCCTTTATTTTTATTTACTTTTTGAAGTTTATTGAGAGAGAGAGAGCACAAGCAGGGGAGGAACAGAGAGAGAGAGGGAGGGAGGGAGAGAGAGAGAATCCCAAGCAGGCTCTGCACTGTCAGCACAGACCCTCACTAACCATGACATCATGACCTGGAGCTGAAATCATTGCTCAACCAACTGAGCCACCCAGGCGCCCCCAAAGGTTTCCTTTAAAGATGTGAAATTATGGAGCATGTTTACATGTGACTGGAAATGATGATGATGGTGGTGGAATTCACTGGGCTGAAGAGAGGGGACAGCTCAGTGTGCCGAGCTGTGAGGTAAGAGGAGCTGGGGTTGGAGTGCGGGTTGGGGACCAGACATTTCTTCCATTGCAAGGGTGGAGGGACATGGTGCAGCTGGCAGTGTCCTTGTCGATGAAGTGGTGGAAGGGCAAGGGCATTCACTTCTGTGAGCTGCTATTTCTTCAGGATATCTTTGAGATGAGAATGGGTAGGGATGGAGAGGAGAAGGTAGGAAGGTCTTGGAGGAGGAAAGCATCTCTCTGGAAAGCCTGTCTATCTGAGCTTTGAGATCACAACATGAGAGAATGTGGTCAGCCTGGTTACGTAGTTTCCATGGCCATGGGCAGCTGCCAGGGTGCAGGCACAGAGGGGAATTGGGTTCATCTGAGGCTGGGTGCTTTGCCGGACAAATACGATGGAAGGAGAGAGGAGCACAAGGGGTCGCTCCATTGGTGGAGCACAGAATCTGAGTTGGACAAGAATGTGGACAGCGACTGCACAGGTGGTGAGGAAAGGGTCATGTAGGTCAATGTGGGTGGAGAGGAGCTTTATGGGCCATGCTAGAGGAAGTGGGCTGGAAAGAGAAAAGAAGGTGGCCAGAGGTGGATGCTTGGAAACAAGATCAGTGTCATGAACCATAAGGGAGGGAGCATCAATGTCATGAAGAAGAAGTTCAGGATGTGCTAAGGCGCTAAGGGCATGGGCAGCGAGGGAGAATTGAGGTCAAGGGGCTGGGGGGCCAGGTTCTTTGGGGGCATGATGCTTTTGTGCATGGGGGCCCCAGGGATAGTGACCAGAGTAGCATGAGAACACTAAAGTCTTCAAGAGGTTTGCTGATCTCCCTATGGAATGTGGGCTTCTTGAGAACAGGACCTCACTGCCTTGAACATGGCTGTGTCCCCAGTGCCTGGCATAGAATAGGCACGTTGTGAAACTCTAAGGAAGGAATGCATGCCTGATTGGTAATTTAAACGCTGTCCTTGACAGCTGAGGAGACAGGCCCAAGTTTCCCCAGAAGTGTCTGCACATTTTTAAATTTCAATGGGGAGCAGGCGTTCTGGTTGTGCAGATCTTTGAAGCCCCTTTCCCCCATCCTCCTCCCTTACTTCCTCCCCAGCTCAGGCTTCTTGGCCTCCAGTTAGGCTCCCTCAAATTTGTTTTCCACACTGCTCCTTCCTTAATCTGTCTCTCTGCTGAAGATGAGACCAAGCTCATTGCAGGATGGTCGGGCCTCTCCTGCTTGGCCACCAACTCCCTGTCAGCCTCTTGGTGCCATCTGTGACCATTCTTTTCCCTTCATCTCAGGGCCTGGAAAGCCCTGGGGCTCGCTGCCCATCTGGTAAGGCCCTGCCTGCCCTTCACTCTTAATTCAGAGGGCACCTCACCCATCGGCAAGCCCAATTTCTCCTGCCCTAATGTCCCAGTCTTTTTTTTTTTTTTACAAATAGTTTGTCAAATTAGTTTCCACATAACACCCAGTGCTCATCCCCACAAGTGCCCTCCTCCATGCCCATCACCCCTTCCCCCCCCCACCCATCAGTCCTCAGTTTTTGTCAGCATTCAAGAGTCTCTCATGGTTTGCCTCACTCCCTTTCCCCCACCATTTCCGCCCTTCTTCTCCCCCTTGTTCCTCCGTCAAGTTCCTCCTAATCCTCCTATACGTGCAAACATATGATATTTGTCCTTCTCTGCCTGACTTATTTCGCTCAGCATAACACCCTCAAGGTCCATCCATGTTGCTACACTTGGCCAGATTTCATTGTTTCTCATTGCCATGTAGTATTCCATGGTATAGATAAACCACATCTTCTTGATCCATTCGTCCGTTGATTGTCCCAGTCATTTTTATTGCCTGGGACTACACGGGCCATAATGATCTGCACCCCACCCATCTGCTCGAGTGGACTTGAGCCCACGGGTCGCAGAGGTTAAGTCCAGCTTATGTGTGTCCCCAGAGCCCAGTACAGGGCACTGGTGTTTGCCGTAGTACACATGAGTGAGGGGCTGTGTGTCCATGTGGATCAGTGAGTGCAGTTGCCAGGAGCTGAAGGGAGGAGTATGTACTGTGTGCTACAAGTAGGACCAAGAGCAGAGCTGGGAGGTTTTATTACCAGCAAATCTGTACACTGTACACTGGTGGGGGACTCACAGGGCACATAAGGGGGTGCTCCCCAACCTGCCTGCCTTATATCCGCAGGCCAGAGTGGATGCACATGTGTGTCCCAGATGTCCATTGTTTGCCTGTCTTCCTGGCCCAGGGAGAGCACAGCACCTTTCTCTCCTGTTGCAAAGCCATGCAAGGCTTTCAGGGCCGGTCGCAGGGGGCTGGGCCCTTCCTCCGCTCGCGGCTCAGCAGCGTCACCAGCTTGGCCTTGAAGCCTGAGTGAGCACTGGGGCGGCCAGAGCTGCCCACTTCATCACTGTCACCTAGCTCCAGTTCCAGCAGTCGCCGGTACTGGGCCTCCAGGCTGCTGTCGTGGGCAGGGCTAGGCCAGCTCAAGTCCTCACTGTTATGATAGATGGGACTGGCCAGCGGGCTACGGCGGCTGGGACCCTCCTGCTCCGAGTCCCTATCCCTGGGCAGCACGGGACCTGCCTCCAGCATGCACAGGTTCTCATAGAGGTGCTCGGCATTGCCTGGGGGCACACTGGCCCGCTTGCACACTGATGCATAGAGCCCAGGCGCTGGCTCATCGTAGGGTTCAGGGCTCAGCAGCAGGGGCAGGCTCTGGGGCCCGGGCTCAACCAGGCGTGCCCTTCGGGAGCTGGGTGGCTCGGGCCCCGGGGGCACCTCACGCAGCTCTCCTGGTGGATCCAATGAAGGCAGGGAGGTGGCCCGAGGCAGGGGACAAGGCGGGGACCCAGCCAGCTCTGGGAGCCGCTCCCGCTGGCGTCCGATGGCAGCAGCCACAGCCCTGCACAGGTCGAGGGCTTGGGGGCTGCTGAAGGCGAAGAGGCCCTCGCCAGAGTCACAGCGGCGGCCAGCTTCAAAGGAGAACACGCCCTGGACATGGGGGAGGGGGTGGTTTGGGCGGATTAGAGGTGGAGGGACCCGGGCACCCCTTCACCTGCCACCCTTCCCAGCAGGGCCAGTGGGGTTGGGTGGCTGCCCAGCACCTCACCTTGTCAGAGCCAAACTTGCGCAGGAAGCGGTAGGGCCAGGTGTAGAGGGCCTGGGGGCTGGAGGGCTCCCTCAGCTGGATGGCGTCTTGGCCTAGCACCAGGAGGTAGGGCCCCTTCAGCTGGCAGCGGGTGGCAGCCTCGGTCCTCTGCACCACTACTGGAAACTCGCCCTCTGCAGGCAGGACAAATTGGTAAGGGCATCAGGGACAGCCCATATAGGTCCCCCAGAGGTCCCAGCCCCGGTATAGGATGGCTGAGGCTGCACCTGCACCTCCCTGACTCACCCTTCTGCCAGGAGGAGTAGATGGAATTCTCCTCCATGGGGACCAGGCCCCTCTTGGGAGCCTCTACCTCCCCTGATCCTGAGGAATATTCTCCTGTGCCCTAGGGAATGAAAGAAGATCAGAAGTTAGAGCCCTCACCCCCACTCCTTTTCCCACATCCTTTCCCTGGGGTCAATAAACCAGACACCAGGACAAGCAAGAGCAACTAGGGACTTGGGTGCCACTTCCGGCTTTGCCCCTGATACACTGCATGACCCTGGGCACCCCTCTATTTTCCCACCTGCAACTCCAAGGCTCCCCCTTGAGGGTGCTGAGAGCTGTAAAGTAGTGGCACACAAGAGGATGTCCCCACTGCACCTGCACTTGGCCAGGGACTGGGCCTGCCTGTATGTGTCCCTAACAGCTTGGAATGACGAAAGGGCAGGAGCTTCAGGGGTGGGACACACGAGCGAACTGGCTATGAGGTCCTCCCCAAGGCCTCTTTCTCCCCCTCCCCCTCCCAACCCCTCATCCCGTCGATTCCTGAGCTCCGACCATCAGCACCTCCTCCACAACCGCCTTGGCCCACAGTAGCATGCCAGGGTCACATGCAACAGCTTCGTTACTGGTCTTCTTGCTCCTGTTCATTTTCTTCATTTAAAAAAATTTTTTTTTTAAATTTATTTCTGAGAGAGAGAGACAGCACGAGCAGGGGAGGGTCAGAGAGAGAGAGGGAGACACAGAATCTGAACCAGGCTCTAGGTTCTGAGCTGTCAGCACAGAGCCCAAAACAGGGCTTGAACCCACCAACCGCGAAATCATGACCTGAGCTGAAGCCTGACGCTTAACCAACTAAGCCACCCAGGCGCCCCTGTTTTTTTGTTTCTTTTTTAAAAATTTTTATGTCTTTATTTTATTTTGAGAGTCAGAGACAGAGAGCAAGTGGGTGAGGGGCAGAGAGAGAGGGAGACCCAGAATCTGAAGAGAGAGGGAGATCCAGAATCTGAAGCAGACTCCAGGCTCTGAGCTAGCTGTCAGCACAGAGCCCGATGAGGGGTTCGAACCTATAGACTGTGAGATCATGACCTGAGCCAAAGTCGTACACTTAACCGACTGAGCCACCCAGGTGCCCCTTCATTTGTTTGTTTTAATTTAAAATATTGTGGTGAAATACACAACATAAAATTTATCATTTCACATTTTAAAGTGTATAATTGAGTGGTTTGGGTATAGTCACAAGACTGTGCAAGGATCATCTTTATCTAGTTCCAGAATTTGTTTCCAAATGGAAACCCTGTACCCATAAGCAGTCACTCCCCAGTTGCCCTTCCCCCAGCCTCTGGCAACAACTAATATGCTGTCAGTCCCTATGGATTTACCTATTCTTGGTGTTTCACATGAATCGGATCATACTAATATGTGGTCTTTTGTGTTTGGCTCCTTTTACTTAGCATGATGTTCTCTAGGTTCATTTATGGTGTTAGCATGTATCTGTACCTCATTCTTTTTTATATGGCCAGGAAACATTCTGTTGTATGGATGGACTACATTTGGTTTATCCATTCATTGGTTAACGGACATTGGATTGTCTGCACCTTAGTTGTGAATAACACTGCTCTGAGTTTTCTCTTACAAGTGATATTTGAACACCTGTTTCAATTCTCTTGGGTATACACTTACTAGTGGAATTGCTGGGTCATATGGCAACTCTATGTTTAACTTTTTGAGGAACCGCCAGGCTCATTTCCTTTTGGTCCATCACAGACCCTGTGAACCTTTAAAGCTCTCAGTCCATGGCTCCCCAAAGACCCTCCCCCCCCCAAAGGCTTCTCCTCTCACTCAGGATAAAGCCCCAGACTCTGCATGTGGCCTAAAGTAGTTTCAGCGGGCTCCCACCATACTCTCCAGTTTTGTGCCCTCCTGGGGTTGCCTCCCATTCCTTACCCTCCAGCCACGNCAGCATGAGCAGGGGAGGGTCAGAGAGAGAGGGAGACACAGACTCTGAAATAGGCTCCAGGCTCTGAGCTGGCAGTCAGCTCAGAGCCCGACGCGGGACTCGAACCCACGAACCGCGAGATCATGACCTAAGCGAAAGTCGGACGCTCAACCGACTAAGCCACCCAGGCGCCCCGTGGCCTTTCTGCCCTTTTAACACAGCAACATTTTCCTGTCTCAGGGCCTTTGCCCATGCTGCTCCCTCTGTTCAGGACACTTAGACCTTAGTGTCTAGATCGCTCTTCCCTCAGATCTTTGCCTGGTGGGTTCTTATTTGTCTCTGAGGACTCAGGCTCACTGTCCCTTCCTGAGAGACCTTCCCATCTAATGTCCCACCATTGACCCCTGGTCCTACCCGGGCTTCCATGTTCTCCATAGCATGTATGGCCAGCAGAGATTCATTCTGTGGGCTTCTGGGCTACTTCCTTAGGCTCATGGGTTCTGGCAGGGACTTGCCGAGTGATAGGATGTGAATGAACATGGAGATGGGGGTCAGGTGGTCCACCCCTGGCCTCTGGATGCTCTGCCCACCCGCCTTATGCTCACCTGGAAGGCCAGCTGACAGATGAGGCCCATCCACTCCTGGCGATGCTGTGCGGCCAGTAGGTGACTTCGCTCTGTGGTGGTGAGCAGGAAGGCACCAGTGTCTCTGGGGCAGTTCTCACCGTCAGCAGGCAGCACAGACACGCAGTCAGCAAGGCGGATGACCCGCCGTTCCCCACGCCGGCCAGGTCCCGCAGACCTGTCACCTCCTGGCCCCAGGCCACCATCCCGGACCTCCCAGCTCTCCAGCCGTGCCACACCTGATGGGCCTCCTGCATACAGCAGACCCCATACCTTCCGCCAGGACTTCTGTGGGAGATGAGGATGGGGGATCAGACCGTTGGGTGGTGGTTCTCCCAGTAGCTCAGCTCAGCACAAGCTGCTTAGCAAATGCTCCTGGCCACTCAGGCCAGCCTCTGCTTCCCCTAGATCCTCAGGGCCCCAGAAGAGGAGGCCTTGCCAGGGCCAGCCCAGCAGGGGGATGTCTGTGCTTGGGGGCAGTCAGGTATGGGCTCAAATCCACCCCACAAATTGCCTGTGACCTCCCTGGGCACTAGTGCCCTCGTATCTCAAAAAGTTATGAGAACACAAGGTTGAGGCTTCTACTGGATCATGTCTCAGAAGTATCTAATAGCTAAGCAGATCACCTGACACTACCATTATGTTGGTACCCCTAACACCCAAAGAAAAGGTCACTTGGGCCAGGGGGATAAGGGCTGGGGCAGGAGGAAGGCCTCAGTCTCATGATGGCAAGAAAGGAAACATGCAAATAGCGTAAAGCAAAGGAAACAGACTGTTTATCTGCCTGGGCAGCAGCTGCAGCTGAGCTGTGAGGGTGCAGGGCCTGCTGCCTGGGGAGAAAGGTGAACTACCCTGCTATGTCCCATAACAGAGCTGGGAGGAGCTGAGTCCTCTTCTACAGGGTGGGGCTCCTCCAGCTCAGCGCCCCTCCCCCCCCCTTCTCTCAAGGGGCCTCAGTGCCTCTACTACCCGGGGCGGAAGGCTGTTGGGTTAGCTAGCCTCGCAGCTCTGCCCTGCCCCAAGGTTTGGAGTCTTAGACCCTCCCCACCCTTGGCTTCCCCATCCGTAAACAAGGCAGACTGTCAAAAAGACCCACTCAGCCCAACCCACTCAAGCTGAGAATGGGGTTCTGTTCTACTCCCCAACACCTTGGTTGGGTCCCCCACCCTGACTCCCTTCCCCATTCTCCCAGGTCCTGGTAGGCTGAGGCTGGGGCATAAGCCTACTGTCCTGGGCAGCTGCCTGCCAGCCAGGGTCCCCACCTTTCCGAACTTGACGTGCTGCTGGTAGAGGATGCCGTCCTTGATGGGAGTCTCCAGAGGCTCCATGGCCGCAGCCAGGCCCCACGGCTGCCACTCCGAGGGCCCGAGGAGACTGGTGACAGGCCAGAGGGGAACTCCTCACACTTCCCCTTCTGGCCACTTCCCCCTCCCTCTGTCCAGAGAGGCAGCTGCAGGGCCTGGGGGAGGGGAGCCTGTCTTCAGTAAAAGAGCTAGGAATAGTGGGTGGGGACATCCTATATTTCTCCCTTGGGGTTCAGTTGGTCTAAGGTGCCCACGTGTGCCTGGCAGGGGCCTTGGACCACTGGACAGCAAATGACCTATGTCTGCACCTGGATCAGCTGGCTGTGAGTCATAAGCTCCAACCTCTCCTCCGTGCAGGCAGTTGTATACTCCAGCACCTGACATTCCCACAGCCCTGCCGCGGGACACCCCTCTAGCCAGACTGGCCAACTCCCTGCTTTCCCACTCTCGAGCCCTGGTTGGTGCTCTCTCAGTCCCACTCTGCTTGCCTTTTTTTTTTTTTCTTTTAAGTTTTTTTTTAATGTTTATTTTTGAGAGAGATAGAGTGCAAGCAGGGGAGGGGCAGAGAGAGAGGGAGACACAGAATCTGAAGCAGGGTCCAGCCTCTGAGCTGTCAGCACGGAGCCTGATGGGGGANCCCCCGGCCCCCCCCCCCCCCCCCCCCCCCCCCACTCTGCTTGTCTTTATCTTGGAAATATTTCTAATATTCGCTTGCTCCTCTCTGTCTTCACAGCCCGTGTCCATTGCCAGCCTCACATTTCCCCTTTGAATCATTGTCCCATAGGGCCCACTGTGGTCCTTTCTACTGACCCTAAACCAACCTGTCTCTTCCCTTCCCAAGCCTTTCCTGGTTTCCCCCCGCCCTTGGGTCCAGCCTCAGCTCCTCAGCCCAGCACTCAAGGTGCTGTGTTCTGGCCTCTACCTCCCTTCAGCCCCGTGTCTCCAGGAAACCCCTACCACTGTGCCACTCCAGCACTGGGGTGCCTCTTCCCCTGGGAGGCCCCCCGGGCCCCCCATGCTGTCTGAGCACCAGTGAAGCCCAGTCCTCATGGCAGGATCTGGGCATGGGAGTGTGGGCAGCATGCCCCAGCAGGCCCCTGGAGAGTTCACATGTTCCTTTTTAAACTTTGCTTCTTGCTGGGAACCTTTTTTTTTTTGCCCCACTTTGCCAGAGACTAGTATCAGGGCTCTGAGTGTGTGTGTGTCTGAATTCTGGGGACAACCTCATGTCACTCATTCAATGCCACTTTTAGGAAGGAATGGGTAACCAGGCTGAGCAATACCATTTGGGATCACGTATGGGGTGCAGCAGGAAATCTTTCCAAGAGTCTCTCCACCTGGCTTTGTGTCCAGTGCTGCCCGGGCAGCCCTGAGCTCCAGCAGCCTGACACCATGTCCTTTGCATTCTCATTGCCATTTCAATGATGAGGAAATTGAAACATTAGGTAACTTGCCCCAAACCAAACACCAAGTGACAAACATGGCTTGAGCAACTGCTGTCCTGCTGGGATAAGCATGTGGTCTTGCACATGAAGTGCTGGGCACAGAGAAATCGTTGCTAGTGCTCTTCCTCTGCCTGCCCCTTGCCAGATGCTGAAATCCTGTTCCATTTGGCAGCAGTCTCCTGACCGCCACCCTGTTATTCATATCTGCCTCTCCCACTTACCTAGGAGCTTCCCAGCAGGCGTCTGTCTGGATTGCCTGGATCCTGAGCCCAACAGAGAGCAGGGCACAGAGTGAGGTGAGTGCTAGTGGCCTGAAGAGCAGTCTTGTGGCATCTGCTTATCACCTCAGTGAGGGGAACAGAGTGTTCTCTACTGGGAGCCTGTGTGGGCCGGCAAGTGGGCAGGGGGCCTGAGGCAGGAAGTGGCCTCCCAAGGGGCCCCAGGAGCCTCATACAACTGACAGGAAGAGGGAGGCTAGGGCAAGGCTGGAGATTGTTAAGAGCCAACCAGAGACCAGAAAACCCAACCATTTCCCCTTGGCCCACTGTCGGGAGACATTTCTGAACTCACTAGTTGAGAAAAACTCCTTGTGAGGTTAAGGTAAGTTTGCATGGACTCTTACCATCAGATGGTGACTGATACCCACCCCACTCAATTGTCTCTGCTTGAGCACTGACCCCCAAGGCACGTTGTTGATTGGGAGTGACTTATTCCGGCCCTGTTATGCTGATTGCACCTTGTGAAGGAAGTTGTTGTAGCTTGGAAAAACGTTGATGCTTAGTAATCTGGAAATAGTGATCAGGACTGAGTAATCGATGACACGAAAAGGTCAGCTATTGCTTTCGGATTTAAATAAAATAATGACCTTGGTACAGACTGATGTACTATTCCTAGGCATGGATGACATTATAGGAACTATAAGCCCTGTGGCTGATGTTTAGATGTTTTCTTTTGTGGTTATGGGAGCAAACATTGCATTTCCTGAAAAACCTGTTTTTATTAATACTTCCCAGTAAACGATAAACAGGCTATTGACCCCTGCTCACAAAGCACAAACTTTTGCCTTTACTATGCTAAAAACATCCTGTTTGTATTTGAATGTTAAAGATACCTTCCTTCCTCATATGATAAGCATGAGTACCCTTATCTAAATCATAATAATGTTATGCATATCAATGTTCTGGAGAATTTTTACTGATCAAAGAATTTATCATCAGAATGCCACTTCTGGGTTGTTCCCCATACACCTATGCATATCAATGTTCTGCTAAGTTTCTACTGATCAAAAAAATCTATCATCAGAATGCCACTTTTGTGCCGTCCCCCAAATACTAAATCAGAAAATAAAGTTGAGTCTCAGTGCGGAGAGGCTTGGCTGGTGACCAGAAAGAATCTTGTGCCTCTCTCATCCCTCCCTTACCGACACCGTCTATCCTTCAGGGACCCCTGGACCAGCCAGAGCTGGACTCCGGCAGCCCACCAATGCGGTCTCTGCTTGAGTCACAAGTCCAGCTAGCCCGGAGGAGATACCCAGAGCCCCCAGAAGGGGACCCCAGCTACATGGCTCCTTCCACAGCTAACAACCAGCAGGCTGGCTGAGTGCTGGCAGTAGTGGTGGGAGATGCTGATTTCCTGCCACAGAGGGGCTTTGGAAGTCAGAGGGTGAGGCCTGCCCAGGAAGCTGGGGTCAGGTAAGATGAAACACAGAAGCAGGGCTGGGCTGAGACCAGACGGGCTTGTGCTTTAATGACAGCTAGGGTAAAGGGGACCAAAAAACAGTAATTCTGGGGGACACAGGGAGTAGGCAGCCAGGCCCAGCCTGGCCCAGCCCAGGCCAGCTGGGCTGAGGATGCTGGCTTTTGTCCAAGGGGCTGGTGTGTGTATGGGAAGTGGCTGGAGATGGAGGCCTCTTGGAGACAAGGGGTGACAGATGGCTTAGAAGTCCATGGAGCTGTGAGCCAGGTAGTCCTTGCGGCCGATGTTGCTGACCTGCTTGGTCTGCATAGCCTCGAGTTTGGGGCAGTCCGTGATTCGATGGCCCAGGCCGCCACAGAAGGCACAGCCACGCTCTCCTGGAAGGATGGGGGTGAGAGTCAGCATGATTGCAGGGCCAGGCTCCGCACCCCAGACCTTGGCTCCCCCAGGACCTCCCTCTGGCCCTGTCTTCTGATGTGCAGCACGGACTTGTTTTGCGGTGTTCCTGTCATGTCTCCTCCCGCCCCCCACTGGACTAGTGCCTCCTGCTCCACAGTCACCTCCGATGTCCAGCATGGACTCATCTCCGCAGTGCAGCACTTGCAGCACGGGTGGTACCTTCTGCTTAGCCTCTAGCAGCAGGGCTTTGAGGTCCATCAGCACCGACTCATCTGTGGGGTAAGGATGGAACCATTAGCACCAACCCTGGGCCCTGTAGCCAGGACCTGGGTAGCCATATGCAGAGGACCCAGGGGACAGCTGAGGTGGCCCTGGTGGCAGACTTACCACACGCCTTGTTGATGAAGGTCGTGGCGATGCCTGTATTTCCTGAGCGCCCGGTACGGCCGATACGGTGCACTGCAGAGACAGGAAACAGATCCTCTAGCCCACTGCCTATGGGTTGGGGCCTAGCCCGCACCCCTGACCCCCCAAGCTCCTCACCATAGTTCTCGATCTCCTCAGGCATATCATAATTTATGACGTGCTGGATGGCAGGGAAATCCAGGCCCTTGGAAGCCACATCTGTGGCCACCAGGACATCCTTCTTGCCCTCCCGGAATGCTTCGATGGCCTTGGTCCGTTCCTCCTGGTCTGGGAAGGGTCAGGCAGAAGCCATCAGAGTGACAGCAGGAGTGTGGGAAGTAGTGGCAGGCCCACCAGGCAGGGACAGGGTTTAGGTGAGGGGCTGCGATGGCAGCAGAATCCATGCCTATGTGTGCACAACTCTGACCTTTGCCCCCATGGATGGCCACCGCCTCAACCCCCTTGAGCAGCAAGTACTCATGGATGGCATCCACATCTGCCTTCTTCTCCGCAAAGATGAGCACCTGTCCAGAGGACCAACTCCAGTCATGGGGGCCGACTCTAAATGGGCATGCCCAACCTTCTCCAGCATGCTACCCCCCCCGCCCCATCCCCTTCATCCCAGGAGTCCTGGGCCAGCCTGGCTGGCTGCACTCACGGGTGGGGGTGTTTTCTGTAGACACTCGAGCAGGTATACCATCTTGGCCTCTTCCTTCACGTATTCCACCTCCTGCCACCACAGGGGCCAGGTCAGGTGGGCCTGTGAATGGGCTCACCAGCCGTGGCCCTGCCACAAAACCTGGGCCCCCCAATCCTGGCTGGGAGGGGACCAGAAGCCTATTGTCATCAAGGGCTGGCCACCCTAAGAATGTCTCCTGCTAAAGACTGAGGCTTTGGACAAAACCCCCAGTGCCCACAAAGTGGTCCCTCAACACTACTCTGACTGCTTTGATGGAGCTTAGCCAGATCCAACCCTCACAAATGAGACCCTAGAAGGTGTGTTCATAAGGAGTGCCTGCCCACCTGGATGACATCCAGGCTGGCGGCCCCGGCGCGGCCCACATTGATTGTGACAGGCTTTACCAGGGCACTCTTGGCAAAGTTCTGAATCTTCTTAGGCATGGTGGCACTGAAGAGTAGAGTCTGCCGCTGGCCCTGAAAAAGAGTAGGGCTGGGACTGAGGGCATGTGAGGCCTTGGAAGACCAAGGAAGTGGGATGTAGCCCCCTGAATCAGGGCCAGTGGGTGTGCAGTGCAGGGCCTCAAGGCCTGCCAGGTTGAATGTGGTGTCCTAGGGAGGGTGGCCAGAAAGCCCTGGCCAGGCAGGGATGGGGCACCTTGAAGTAGGAGAAGATGGTGCGGATGTCGCCCTCAAAACCCATGTCAATCATGCGGTCAGCCTCATCCAGAGCCAGGTAGCGACAGATGTCTAGGCTGACCATCTTCTTCTGCAGCAGATCCATGAGGCGCCCAGGGGTGGCCACCATCATATGCACGCCACTGGGGATCAAGAAGAGACCCTAAAGTCAGGGCTACCTGCCCATCCCTGCATCTAAGGGCTGGCATTCTGCTCATTCCGCCCTCTGGCCTCCTTCCTGTCTCTCCTCATCTGTCCCCTCATCACTTCTGCCACCGTGTCCTACTTGTAGAACGTGTCTCTCCTAGAAGGGGCTACAGCCTCCTTGACCACTGCTCTGCTCTAGAGCTCCTCCCCAGGCATGAGTCACCTCTGCTTGCATATCCTTCCACGTTCTAGGCCACTCCCCTTGCCCCTAGAAGGGCTTATCTGAATCTCCACATAGGCCTCAGTTTGTGCTCCTGTAGCTCCCTTTGTAGGTGTTGATGGGCTCACTTTCCTGATACGATAAATAATCTTTTCTGTATCTGAGTCTTCCTTGAGAATGTCTTGGAAAGAAGGGCCTGGGTCTGCCCGGTCCGTGACCCCAGAGCCTGGTCCAGGGCATCTGGTATCTCCTGGGGACTGCGCTGTGTGGGAAGGCTGTGGATCCGGCCCTGCCCTAGAGCCACAGCCTCCATGATGGACCACACTGTATGACTCTGGCCTTCCTAGAAACCCTGGGTCTCCCACCTCTGTGCCTTCTGCCCAGAATGCCCTGACCCCGTGACCGCCAAACGTCCCCATTCCATCTGTTGTACTCCCACATTACCTTACCACATCCCTCTATCCCACCCCAACCGATCTCATCATTACAAGAAGCTCCTTGAGGACTAGGTCCACAGAGGGCTTTTGTAAGGGCATGTGGGGCTGGTTAAAGCAAAGGGCCCCATGGCTTGTCTAGGGACTCAGGGGAGGCCCAGAGGGGGCCAATGCTCACTGTCGGATGGTTTCCATCTGCTCTTTGACAGACATGCCCCCAATGCAGAGAGCGCAGCGCAGGAGTGGGGAACTATCCTCCTGTAGCAGGCGGCAATAATACTCCAGGATGCCGTGGGTCTGCCGGGCCAGCTCCCGCTGCAGGCACAGGGGCGGAGGTTACCACCAGAAGGCAGCCCTGTCTCTGCCCTGCCCTCCAGCCTGGTTTATCTTACTGAGGGACAGATGATGAGTCCGTAGGGCCCTTCACGCTTGGAGAAAGGTAACCTCTTTTCTTGTTCTAGGCAGAACATGATGACAGGCAATGTGAACACCAGTGTCTTGCCTGAACCCGTGAAGGCAATACCTATCATGTCACGGCCAGACAGGCTGTTGGGAGAGGACAGGCCTGAGGATCAGTTCTGTAGAATGCAGGGAATGGGTATCCAGGTGGACACCTGGATGGACTACCAGGAGTAGTGCCTACTCCTCCCCATCACCACCCTCTTCAGGGCCTGCCATACTCACATGGTGGGGATGCCCTGGATCTGAATGGGTGTTGGGTGGTGGATGCCTTTCTTCTTCAGGCCTCTCAGGATGGCTATGGAAAACAACCTCAGCATCATCCTTGGGTCTCACCGATACTTTATCAGGCCCCCCAAAGCTGTAAAATTAGGACTGCCCTCTTCGAGTTACAAACGAGGCCCAGAGATAGAGAGAAAAATAGACTTGTCCAAGACTTCTAGGCTGAGTGGAGGCAGGATTTGCACGCATGTCTGTTTAAGGCTACTGTCACTTGCCCACTAAAGCTCCCTGATGGCAGAGCACAGTAAATAGGGACAGCTGGGGCAAATGTAATTCAAACCTACAGAAACCCTTCCTCAATTCCCTCCATCCTCACTACTTGACCCATCGCTGCAGATGCTAAGCTCAGGGGAGGCTGGGACACAAGCTCGCAGTTGCTGGACTATCAAAGCTCCCAGTACCTGCAGGAAATTTCATTTCCTTGAAGCTCTTGATGGGTGGTGGGATACCATCTCCTTCCACCAGGATGTGGTACTTCTTCCTTACGCGTTCATGCCGCTCTTCTGACATGCTCAGGACATAACGTGGGGGTGTCCAACTGTGAGTGAGTGGTGGGGGTCAAGAGAGGTCCCAGGCTCAGCTGGCTCTGGGGTGCCCCTGCCAGTCTCAGCACACACCATTCCAAGTAAAGATGACTGCTTTTCCACAGACTGGAAAGACATACCTGGTTTTGATTGGATCGTCATATGTGATTCCCTTGGCCATTTCCTTCACTGACATCAACGCTGAGGAAACAGATGTGGCTCAGGGATGGCTCTTGCTTCCCAGAGGCCATGCCTGGGATGCGGGGAGGAGGCTCAGCCCATCTCTCCCCCTGCCTGACTACAAGCATACCTCGGCCCTCGGCCACACTCTCCAGTATCTTCTCCTCTTCTTTCAGCTGCTTCTCCTTAGCCGACTCCTTGCGAGCTGAGAAAAGAAGCAGATGTCAGAGACGTGCCAAAGCACTGCACCAAGCTGAGCCTCCCCGCTGCTTTCCAGCACACCTTCAGCCTTCTCTTTAAGGTGCTGGTGCTGATCCAGGAGGCTGACATTGGACTGAGGGCCCAGAGGGATGTCGTCCTCATCTCCGCGGGGCTCGCTGCCGCTGTCCTGCTGCTCTTCCTCCGCAGCTCCTTTGCGTCTTCGTTGCAGTAGCTTCTGGAGCTGAGGTTCCACCAACGCCCCTCAGAGCCAAGCCCAAGACAAAGAGGAGTATCGGGCCCAGGGGGCTTACGTCAGGATCCTGGCTTGTGGGAGAGGCTCCCGTGCCCTGCGACATCGAGCTGCCCTACCCTCAGATCAGGCTGACAGTCCCAGGTTTGCCTGGGGGCCACGGCCCCGACTACCGACAGCTCACTCCACCAGACGCCACCCCACGCCCTCAATCCTCTTCCGACCCGGGGCCCTCACCAACAGTTGCCGCCGCTGTCGCAAAGGCACGTAAGGCACGTAGTCTTCGTCGTCCTCATCCTCCGCCTCGGAGCGGCTTCCTGTGGCAGTCGCCTCATCTGTGCGCACCCGCTACCGACACACACGAGTCAGGCCCAGGGCCCCGCTTTCACTGCTGCTCGCCACCCGCGCAGACCCCTCTCTCGTTCCTACCTTTCGCTCAGGTTCCGAGTCCTCCATCCTTTGCTGCACGCACGCGCACTACGGTAAAACCCCGCCTCAACTTTTGCGTGAGATCCAATCAGATGTGAAGAAGCGGAACGTCGGCACCTAGCAACGACCTCTGAGTGCCGGATCGCGCAGAGGGACAAACTTTCCCGAGATCCTGTCAGGCAGTGAAGCGTCAAAGTCCCCTTGGGCGGCTGCGCATTTGTTGCCAGGGGCGAAGCGTCAGACAATGCATTATGGGATGCTGGAGGACTTGGAGCATGCGCTAAAAGCTCAAACTAGGCCTGGTGGAAGGTGCCGAGTGGAGACCTCTGATACAGAAGAGACCCGCCTACCGGAGGCCCAGCCTCGCCCAGAGCCTGACATCATGTGGCACGTTCCGGGACTGGGCCAGCTGGGACTCCGCCCAGAACTCCGCGGTTTACCCCGCGGGTAAAGGAATCAACTTGCACTGTGTCTCTGACTGGCGTCCTCATTTGTTTGACAGCAAGTATGTTCAGAGTGGTGAGGGATAAATAATACTGATGACAGTGTGTTTTCGCTGAGGTTCTGTACTTATGTACGGAACGATTATTATCGTAAACGTTGTGATACAGCTTAGAGTAACTCACTGCCTGGGAAACCACAGGCTTCGAGGAGACCTGGATCTGAGCTTCCAAAGTGTAGAATCTCAGAACAGGGAGGGAAGGAAAGGGAGAGAAGCCTTCTGATCGAGGGCCCTGCAGGAGTGAAAGTCTGGCCATGTGCAAGTACACCGATTCTTTAAGGAACAGGTGGATCACGTGGCCAGCTGCCGTGGAGGGGCAGCCAGAGCTAAAGCTGGATAGGTAGACTAGGACCAGAGCATGCAGCGCCGCGACTGTCAAAAATAACTTCAACTTCCCTGGGTACTTTTATTTATTTTGAGAAAGAGTGACCGTGCGAACAGGGAAGGTGCAGAAAGAGAGAGAGAAAATCCCAAGCAGGATCTGCAGGGTCACTGCCGAGCCTGAGCTCCCGGCTCTAACCCACCAAACGGGAGATCATTGCCTGAGCCAAAATCAAAGGAGTCAGAGGCTCAACCAATTGAGCCACCCAGGCGCCCCCATTGGGGACTTTTGAAGAGGAGTGATGGGTCAGTACTATTCTTTCCTCCATTCATGTATTTAACATGAGCACGTGCTTGGGCATTGTGCACGGTGCTGAAGCAAATGAAAGATGAACAAGACACAAACCTGGCTTGTGAGTTTATGTATTAGTCGAGACAGAAATATAATGGGTCTTGATATTCTGGAGAAATATTGTATGACAGATAAGGCAGTACTTTTTGGAAGCATGACAAGGCAAAGCAAACTGATTCTCATCGTAAAATGGCCTTTCAGCTGGAATGTGAAGGATAAGCAGGAAATGATAAAGGAAAGGTAACCTGGAAAGAAGGAAACATGTGAGTGAAAGTTGAGAGACCTGAGAGTGCCAGGCCTAGATGGAGACTGATGGAGTGAAGTGCCAGGAGACAGGGGCCAGTCATGGAAGGCTTTGAATGTCACCCATAAGTTTTTCTCTGTAGCTAAAGTAGATCCTTATCAGATCTGCAATTTTTGAATGATGAGGCAGAATTTTAGATAGTTATACCAGTTCAGCTCCAGGACCGGAGCCTGGTACAAGAGTTGAAAGGAAAGAGGAATGAAAGTAATACATATACGGAGACAGGTTTCACAGCAGAGTTTGGGTACTTCCTTGGGGATTAGGAAAGGCCAGGGGCCAGGGATTGTGGGCCAGTGAGTGATGCTTTTTAACTTCTTTAGAAGAGGAAGCTGGCACTGACTGCCCATGGTGGGGTTCAACCAGGGAGAAAGAGAAGGGGGCAGGAACAGTTTCTGATCCCAACCCTCCCAACCCTCCATAAAGGGCTCTTAGTGACTGTGTGGCCATAGCCTGCACTGCTTCCCACACAAGCTCAAGTTAAGTGTCAGTTTGAGAGAGAAAATGACATTGGGAGCAAGGAGTTGGAAACACAAGTGTGTACGAGGAGGCATTTTTAACAAACCTATTATATTAAAATCTGAATTTAAGAACCAGATTCACTGTGGGGGGTGGTGGGGTAGGAATGAGGTAGTTTGCTTTACTTTACAGAAGGGTTCATTATCCTCAACAATCCAGTACTTAGGCTATAGGTCTCATTCCCACTGGAAAGTCAGATCCAATGTATAGAAACTTCATTTACTCCACTTCTCCTGACAATGTGAATCATCCAGGTTACAGGTGCACAGTCCATAAGGCCTTAAGCCTTTCCCAGACTCCGTCTCACATCAGCTGCAAAGAGATCAAGTCTCACTCCTCCAACTCCCTGGTTTTGCAGGGAAAACAGACACATTATGGGGAAAGGGCTGCTCAAGTTTACATAACAGAGTCCTCCCAACAGGAGGAAAGAACACAGATGCTGCTGTTATACAGGCCTATGCTCTAATTCTAGTCAGCCAGACTGAGTCCACTAAAGTCACTTTGCTGTCTTAGCGTTAGTTTCCTCATGTGTAAAATGGGATAACAGTTCCATTCAAAACTGCTGCAAGAATTAAGAGGAAATTACCAAACTGCTGACACATAGTATGTGCTCAGTGAGGTTAATGACTAAGGCAGAGCCCATGCTTCTGAGTACATTCCTCACCTCACCCCTGTCCCAGACCAGCAAATCACCAGCACACTGACTCTGTGTCCAAATGTTGCTTTATCTTTCGGCAGGAAAGATCTTCACAGTATCAAAAGTAAAGAATTGAAAAACAAGAACAAAAACAAAACCAAACACAAAGAGAGCAGTGTTGGGCCAGCAGTACCATCAGTCCCCAGCCCACAGGCCAGTCCAGCCCCCGGCCTCTGAGTGAGGAGGCTGCATAGCACCAGGAAGCGGCTCTGCGGAGGTCCTGAGGGGCCCCAGCATGGCACAGCATCCATTCAACTTTTGGTTGGTCCAGGATGGTGAGGAGCAGAGAGGATCTTGGGCAGGTGGGTAGGGACGTGGAGGAAGAAACTGTAGACCTTCGGCTGGCAGTTGGGGTCTCAGGACACCCTGAAGAAGCTTGACCCGGCAGGGGCTGAGGAAACAGGAGAACATGGCTGTACCGTGAGTGAGACCTTTGCCTTAGCTTCCCCACGTTGGCACTGGGTTTCCATGGGTCCCCATGGGCAGGAACAACTGCCTGCTATTTTTGCTCCCTGGGCTGAAAATACTGAATAGACTTCCTTGATTAACTCCAGCAGAGGATGAAGGTTACGACCCTCCCCTGTAACACCTCTTGCCAGGTCAGGGTAGGGTTATAGCCCAGCCTCTGGTCTTTGCTCTCCTACTGATGGGCAGGGGAGAGGCGGCATATGCATTCTGACTCCCGCCTCAGGCTCTGGGTACACAGCCCAGCCTAGGTCCTGAATCTGTACCAGCACTGCTTTCTCACACATTCTCAGGGCTCCTAATCCCCCTCTGAGGAGGCTGGAAAAGGTCAGTGGAGAGCCCTTATGGTGGGAGTGAGACAAGGAGGGAACATCTCCGGTCTTGGTAAAGAGATCAACCAAAGAGGGAGTCCTTGAGAGAAGATGGCCGGATGAGGTTTCCTGGCTGACAAGAGCGCTGGGCTGTGGGAGATGTGCCCCCTTCTGTCTCAGAAGAGCAACAGATGAGAGTGCCTGGGATCCCCATAACTCCTGGATCCTGTGCAGGTAGAAAAAAAGAGGGAGGAGGACACCCTGGTCCTGGTAGGAGCTCCTGAGGGTGTGGACATTTCAGCTTGGCCAAAGACCAGGGAGCCTAGCCCCTTCAGGGGGAAGGGCTAAGGTGAGTCTAAAGACAGTCCTGACTCTGGGCAGCCTGAGGTGCCATCGGGAGCCCAGCCCCAAAGACGGTCCTAACTTCAGGCTCTCTGGGCTGTTCCTGGGGAGCAGAGGTCAGCATCAAGGGTGGGGAATCCTGACCCAAAAGGGGACAAAGGGACTCAGCTGAGGGTCCAGGAAGTCTGCTGCCCTGGCCCAGAGAGGAGTGGTCCTGGCACTGAAAGAAGAGGAGTACATAGGTGAGGACATCCTCCCAGGAGTCGCTGAGTTCAGCCCACATGCCTCAGTTTCTTGTTGCCTTAAGGGCAAGTTGTGTGGCCGCCAGCCAGAAAAGGCCTGATCCCACGGACAGAGCATGGGGTTAAGACAGGGCATTGCAAAACCATTAGGCTGCAAACCCAGCACCAAGGCCTGTCTGCCAGCCAGCCTTCTCTCATGCACTATAGTTCTCAGCCCTTCTCAGTCTTCTGTTCGCAGTCCAGACCAGCATCTGATATGTTAGTATTTCAGGGGCAACTGGGTGGCTCAGTTGGTTGAGCATTCGACTTCAGCTCAGGCCATGATCTCACAGTTTGTGAGTTCGAACCCCACATCAGGCTCGCTGCTGTCAGAGCAGAGCCTGCTTCAGATCCTCGGTCCTCCTCTCTCTCTCTGTCCTTCCTCACTCTCTCAAAAATAAATAAAACATTAAAAAAATATATATGATATGTCAATATTTCAGACAAAAGGACCAGGGTAGGTGGCTTGGAGGGGAGGCCAGAGCCCAGCTCAGGGCCAGATCTCTTCTTCAGGAGGCAGCCCAGATATCAGTTTCTTCATGGAGTTTGTCGTATTTGTGGAGTGTGCTCACCTACTCCTCCATGGCTAAATGACCTCTCCAAGGTCTTGGTCTACCTCATCTGCCCTCTCACTGGTCCTTTGGGGCTGGCCCCTTCTTGTATGGCTTTAGCTGGGAAGCCTACCAGGCCAGGCAAGAGAGATTCAACCTTGGGGCTAATAATGTCAGGGGTACGGGCAGTCCTCTGGGGACTACGGCTGCTTGAGAGGCAGATGCTATGGGAAGCAGAGGCCTGGTGGAGACAGTCCAAGGACGGCAGCACAGGAAGAACCCTTCAGCGGCACGGGCAAGAGGGCACACAGGAGGTCTGGCCCAGGATGTCTTCAGACGATGTAACTTGTGGTGCTGTCACCGTGGAGGTACAGGGGCCAGGGCTGGCAAGCTGCTAGGCTTGTGCCCTGGATCAGGAAATGGTCTGGTGGGGGCACAGAGGTGACAGAACTTGGGGAGAGGGAGTATAGGCAACACTTAGGGGTCTCCATACCTCACTGAACTGTGCTGGGAGTGGTTTTCTTGAGGCTAAAGTTGGTCCAGTTCACAGCAACTTTCTGACGAGTTTGCTTTGCAGAATCCAAACAGAACCTATTGGTTTTGAGAGATACCAAAAAAGCACAATCAGAGGTTCCCACTGCTGGACCCCCCTTTTAGACCCATGTGCCCCGGTCAATAAAGGAACCAAATCAGCTCTGTACAAGCCCTTTAGTTCCAGGGCACTGCAATCTAGCAGGTTATAAGAGCTTTGCTGGCTTTCTGGACAGGGTGCCCACAAGCCTAGAGAACATGTGATAAGAGACTGGCACTGCCTCAGGGTACAGTGTTGCTCCTCACACTGTATTTTTACTGCAGCTACACGGGGCCGCTTTCTGCCCCCCTAGGTACAGCATGCTGCTTTCAGCTTCAAACCTCTGTACCTACTAGCTCTGCTGTCACGAAGGCCCTGTTTTACCTTGCCCACTTGTTCTTGTTTCTTATTTCTCAGGTCTCAGCTTGGGTCCCACCTCTACTAGGAGCGCTGCCCTGGCCTCGCCTCCGTTTCAGCTTGGCCTGCCACCTCACTTCTAGCTACCTCCCCCACAGCCCCATGCCCTTACTCTTCCAACAGCACTCAACACTATGTTCATGGCTCTCTTTCCCCAGCTAGGCTGTGTCTGATTTGCCTCCACCCTAGTGCTCAGCCCAGGCAGAGCAGAGAATGTGCAAATGAATAACCAAGGTGAATAAAGCTGAAGAAAGCCCTGGTTCTTGGGGCCTGACATGCCTCCTCCCTGTCCCTTACACCTTCCCAGATGCCCTGTCCTGCCATGTGGCTACCTGGGTCCCAGCAGATACACTGGTGGGAGAGAGCCTGCAGAGGCTCTTCCTCTGGGGGCGTCGGGCTGAGGGAGAGCCTGAATGTGGGTGGGCGAGAAGGCATCCCCACACCTACCTCTTGAAGTACTCCACCTCCCGGTCAGTCTCATCCATCTCCACCCCATCCATGTCCTTGGGCAGGAACACATCGTCTAGGAAGACACAGCCAGGAGGGCTCAGTGCCCACGGCCAGGCCTCTGGGGTCATACTCTTGGGGCAGCACTGCCCACACGCAAGGATTACCCTCCACCCTCTGGCCTGGCTGGGTGGGGGGTCAGCCACTCAATTCCTGGTGCACTCACCCAAGGAGGCGGCTGTCTTCTCCTGCTTGTTGCGGCTCCGGCGGCTGCGACCCTTGCCCTGTGGCAAGCTCTGTGGCCTTGCTGGGCCTGGAGGCTGCACAGACTCCTGCTCCAGAGGCCGTGCTTTGGCTTCACCTGGCCAGTTTCGCCAGGAGCTGCCCTTCTCATCAGCTTTGGGGCCGGCAGCCCAGCCTGGTCCTGGCTGACTCCCCCGGCTCCCTTCTCCAGCCTCAGCACAGCTGCCCACTCTGGGAGGCTCTGAGGCCTTGCCTGGCTGCTTGGAGCTGGGGGTCTGGCCCTTGGCATTGGGAACCTCGAGGCTGGCAGGGTACCGTGGGGCTGGGCTCACCTCGTTCTTCTTGGCCTGACTGCCCTGTCTCTTGCCCTTCCGCAGCTTCCCAGCTGAGGCCACAGGCTCGGGTGGCTCCTGCTTGCAACTGGGAACCTCCTTTGGGCTTGGCTCCTCAGGGCTAGGGTTGCCTGGCTTGGGTGTCTTGACCCAGATCACCCGGGACAGGTTGGGCACGGCGTTGAGTCTCCTCACTAGCCCATTCTCAGGGATGATACCAGGAGGGGGGCCCCTCACCTCTGTCCATGGTGGGTGGGAGCCTCTCATTTCTGTCCATGGTGGGGCTGGCTCACCTGGAACTCGTAACGTGTGGTTCTGAGAGGAGCCCAAAGTCAAAGGGGACAGGTCAAGATTAATGTCAGGCCGTTGCTCTGAGGAGCCATTGAGGTTTGAGGGGGATAGGCTCTGGGGCTCTGGGTCAGCAGCACCCTCCTTAGTGAATCCATTGGTGTCCATGTTGAGCTCACATACACTGAAGCTGGCACGGATAGAGTCCTTGACAGTGTTCTTGATCTCCTGCAGACGGCTGCTCAGGAAGCTATTGACTCGATCCAGCTCCTGGTCAGGCCACTCCAAGAGCCTCTCCCTGGCAGGCCTTGGCTCCCGGCTTCCAGAAATACTACGATTCACCTGCTTTAGAGCTTCTGCTGCCAAGTGGGCCTTCTCCTTTTCCTGCCAATATAAGATGCAGTTTCAGCTGGGGCCTGGCAGCTACCAGGCACAGCGTGACACCTGACACATCAGCCAGGGGCCGGCTCCACGGCTAACTGGCTAGAGGCAGGGTGTTGCCATCCTGGCCTGCTTACCCACCCTGCAGGAGTGAGGATGAACTGCAACCAGACAGGTACATGTCTTGGGGATGGAGACAGATCCACAGAGGACAGGGCTTTTATAGCTTGTTCATCCAGAGCCCCAGTGTCCTAGGGCCTAAGGACACTGGGATTCAAAGGGATAGGAATGCAGCTAATTGTACCTTGCCTTCCGGGCTTGGGCTTAAGCAGTTCAATCACTTGCTGAGTCTCCGTGGACTCATCTGCAAAAGGGGGACAATAATTCTGGAGTGAAGACCAAACTGGGGATGCATGTGAGGCAGATGGCTGCGACAGAGGCACTCTCTCCAATTCTGCTGGCGGTAGGGGAAAAAAGCTGTGATCTCATGGAAGGGGGCTTTCAAGATGGGCTGTGAGATCACATGGTAGGTCAGACTGCTCTGGATGGCAGGATTTTGTGTATGGGCACTATAGGGGGAAGTTCCCATACGAAGGCCACTCACTACTCAGCTGCCTCCAGTAATCAAGGCCATGCCTAAAGTGTGCCTGATGGCATATAATGGGCAGCCACATGGGGCCCCACAGCCAAAATGTAAAAGCAGCTCCTCTGCCTATGTGAGAACTTGGTGGCCAGACTGTTAATCAGTGTTAACAAACCTGGTTCTGGAGAGTGAAAATGAGAGTCTGTGGGTTCTGAGTCACCCCATTCCTTTGCTCAACCCCAAGTCATCAACAGGCCAATAAGCCTTTAGAGGGAGATGGGAGACAGATGTCAAAAGCCCACGGGAAGGAGGTGGTGGTGCTGGGCCAGGGGCTGGATGACTTCCATATTTCACATATTTCTAGCTGATGTGGGAATGGAGGGGAAAAACAGGAAAAGGAAACTGGGGAGAGAAAAGAGGGCTTGCAACCACTTCAGAGTCAACCTAAAGAGGGTGACTGTGCCCCAGCAAACATGCATCTGTTTTAAATGTGGCTCTGCAACTGACTAGCACCACAACTGTGGGACCTTGGACAAATCACTTTCTCTGAATCTTACTGTCCCCCTTTGTAATTTCGGGAGAAAGACTACCTACCTATACCTCACAGTGTTGCTACGAGGATGCCTGAGGGGGCATGTGTCCCTTTCCCCGGGTGCTGACAAGGCTGTGCCTTGGCACCATTGTGCTCAGGTGAGGAAGCAGCTCAGTCTGGAGCAGTGTTTCCAGCCACGTGCCATCGAGTTTAAGGCCATAGGATGGACAAAGTACTGAAAGGCCTTTCAAATCACTCCTCCCCTGCACCAGCCAGCTATTTCTGTTCGGAATGGAGGTCCTATGGAGGATTTCAAATCTGAAGATGAGTTAGAGGGAGTGATGTGGGATCATGTGTGGCTTGCTAGTGAGAAGAGGAGAGAGCACAGAACATTCACTTTCTGTTATGTGCCATGAGCCTGACCCTTCCCGCACACCGTCTCATTTAATCCTCACAGTGGCCCTTGGTGAACATTATCCTCAATTTGCAGATGTGACTTTGGAACAAATAAGGAACTGGCCCAAGGTTACATAGCTAGAGAGTGGCAGAGTTGGGACGGCACATCTGGATGTGATCGGCAGTTCCTATGGCTTTTAATCCTGTCTGACAATCACTTCTTGACTATCAACTAGGAGGCACTGGGCTGGGCTCTGGGCAATTTAGCTATGCATGAGAACTCTGCTGGGGGAGACAGGCATGTAGACAGGCTGTTTAATTCTGGGTGACAGTGACAAGAACTATAGGGAAGAAAGCACAAGATACTCTGGGAACCCAGACCGGGCCATCAGAGGTGCTTTGCACAGAGGAGGGTCTCTGTCTCCCTGGGCACTGGAGGGCGACTGGGATTGTCCTGGACAGTGAGCCTCGCACTTTCTAGGCAGAAGAAGGAGCAAGTATAAAGACTGAGAAATGGCACACATAATCTTTAGGGAATGCAAACATTCACAGGGAGAGCTGGAGTCCCGATTTCTTTTAGGAGAGTGGTGGGGAATGGTGAGCAGGAAGGCCAGAGGGGAGAGACTGGAGAGAAAAAGCTGGTGAGCTAAGCAAAGGCTAGATCCTGAAGAGCCCTGCAGGCCATGCTCAAGTCTGGGTTTGATCCTGAGGGCAACGTTCGACCACTGAAGGCTTTTTAAGCAGCAGTAGGGTGGAGAGGTGGATGGTTTGAGCTGTCTGGGAGGTAGTGTGGCCTGGATTCGATGGCAGGCGGGGAGAGAACGAGAGGAATTATAAGAACGACACTGACAACCACTAGTGCTGCTGCAGCAGCTTCCCTGACCATGTGTTCTGTCGAACCTTTATATGCATCACTCCATTTCATTCTCGCAACCATCTGAGTTAGGTTCTACTGTTATTCTCATTTTGTGGATGAAGAAACTGAGGCTTAGAGGTGAAGTGATTTGCCCAAGGTCATCCAGCAAGTATGGCAGAGCCAGGTTTCAAACTGAGGTCCGATTCCAAGGCCCGCTGCTCTCGATCACCACGATGCGTTCCTCCCAGGATGGCATCCTGGGTTCTGGTTCAGGCAACTGGGTGGATGGTGGTGGCGCCATTAACTAGACAGACAATGAAGAAGTAAGAGCAGGCCTCTTTGGAGAAAGACAACAAGCTCAGGTTTGGATGTGCTCAGTTTGAGTACTGGTAGGACATCTGTGAGGAGGGGCCCAGTAGTAGCAGATGTCAGTGTGAAGTGCAGGGAGGAAAAAGTGGACATAATGAACCAGGAACAACACTATTTAGATGGCTTCTCTTTCCCAGAAAGATGTCCTTGAGGCGGAGGGTCAGAAAGGGGAAGAGGAGTCCACAAAGGAGATAGAAGAGAGGTCAGAGAAGGTGAGAAATCTGGAGAACACGGCATTCCCACTGTCGTTTCCCTGTCCCCATCTGGCTGAAGACAGAGCCAAAGAAAGCATACTTGAAAAGAACAACCAAGACAAAATATGAGATGCTGCCTAGCTGACAAAGAAGGTGGGCCAGAAGAGTATGATTTGGCAACAAGGATGTCTCTGGTGGCGCTACGGAGGGGGGCGGAGTGGAAAATAGTTTGCAAAGACAGTGCAAGGACAGTGAATGAATGCAGACAACACTTTTCAAGAAATCTGGCAGGAAATAGGTGGGGTGGGGGAGAGGGAGAGAGAGAGAGAGAGAGAGAGAGAGAGAGACAGACAGACAGGCAGGCAGGCAGGCAGGCTGTACCCTTGAGGCAGTTTGCTTTCAAAAGAAAGAGTACTGAGCACAGTGAAATGCTGGGAGACAGCCCAGAGGAGAGGCCAAAGCCAGAGCAGGAAGCTGAGGTTAGACTGAAGAGGTGGGAAAGGACTGCAGGGCCTTGGGCAGGAGAAGGGGTAACTCTTCCCTCACGACAAGAAGTCTGTCTGCAGGTGGGGTGGTAAGATGCCTTTTTTCCCCTGTTGAAACAGGATGTGAGGTCATCTAACATAAAAGAAAAGGCCGGGTGGAGAAGGCCTGGAGGTTGGACAAAGGAGCTATGATGGACAGAAGTGATGAGGAGCAAGTAGATCAAGGAACTATGTCCGTTGGGCAATGTGAGGGCTCAGGCAAGCGGAAGACCACAGGGCTTTGGTGCCACAGATAGACCTAATATCTAGCACTTTCCTTGAGGTATAAAAGGGGAGAGGCAGGTAGGGGTCAAACCCAGGGCTGCAATTTTTCTGAGTGGGTATAACGGAAGAGCTGAACAGGGCAAGGAATTGAGACAGTAAGTGGATGCTGGTTAGGGGATCTCTATGGCCTGGGTAGAGAAGGCAGGGGCAGCTGACAGCCTTTGGTAGATGAACAAAAGTGGCTGGGGGGTTGTAGATGACAGAGCCAGGGTCAGTAGGGGTTAGTACATGAGGGGAAGACGGTCATGGGTCTGCAAATGATATAAGGGAGCAGAAAGACACTCAGCTTTATTGGTCTCCTGAGGTAGGAGAGAATGAGCAGTCTCCACTGGACGGCTCCCAGGGGGAAGCTGTGTTTGTGATGGACAGCCAGACCGTGGTTAAGTCTGAGGGAAAGGAAGGACACTGGAGATGAGGCTGATGTATAAACCGGTAATGACCATGACTGCCTATCACATGACCTTGCAACTGCCTGGTGCTGTGTTATATTCTGGCCTCTAGACCGGGCTGGGCAGACAGTGGCTGTGCAACAAGTTTCTGAAAGAATGAACAGTGTGATAAAAGGCAGTTGAGGGAGACGTGCAGGGAAGAGTGGCAATACAGTGGAAGGAGTTACCTGAGGAAGTGTGAGCTTGGAAGGAAGTTGTCGGAAGGAAGAGGAGGGGAGAGAAGAGACTTACTGGCGTTACCAGCAAAGGGGTAGGGATGTATGAGCACAGATTTACGGAAAGCAGACAGGCCTGGGAACTTCAAGTGTGCTTGCTGGGACCTAACTGGAAACCACTGCCTTATGAGGCTAGGGAAGGCTAAAGACACTGCTGCTGCCCCCTAGACACTTCTGGCCAGGCAACACAGATGGGAGAAAGAAAGTGCTGACCATTTTCTGAAGGCAGCAGTGGGACTTCTTGGCTCACTACTTCAGGCTGCAGGGAAAGGGTCCTGGTTTGTCCTTTGGGCTGGAAAAAGATGTAGAACTGCTTTCCAGAGCACCAGGGCCGTTTGACCACCCAGGACCTGGAGTTAGCTGGCTGTCACACCCAACTCTTCGGCTGCTGGGCTCCGGAGTGTGGCACTGTGCAGACGCAGCTGGGGGTGGGCAGGTGGAGAGGTAATAAGGCAGCAGGGGACGAGCCATCAAGCCCTGGGGCTCACCTGGGAGCAGGGCTGTCCAGAAATAGCTCACTGGGTTCTCTCCTCGGCCCTCTGAGGAGCTCACCCAGCCCATGGGCTGGGTCCTTCCCATGGCTTCAATTATACCTCCAAGCTGGAAACTCCCAGCCCGACACCTCCATCTCCACTTGGAGGTGGAGATTCTCCTGAGAATCTCCAAGTCAATGTGCCCCAAATGAATTTCCTGTCTTCTGTCAATCCCATCCTCGTTCAGTGAACGAAGGGCACACCATCCTACCAGTCATCCAAGCAAACACCTGGGAGAATTCTCCAACTCCTTCATTTCTGTTCTACACTCAGATCACAAAAGCTGGTCATGTCTGATTCCCCTGCTCCAGTCCCAGCATCAATCGGCTCTCCCTTGGCCCTCGGTATTCCTTCCTGGAGTGTCAACCCTCCAGGCTACCTTCCATGTTGCCACACAGTCACGGTAGAATACAGATCTGACCAAGCTCATCCTTTGATAAAAGTCCTGCAGGGACTCCCCTCAGCTATAGGATCAAGTCAAAGCTCTTCAGCAGAGCCTACGACACCCTTTCTCACCTCTACTAGCTGTCCTGCCTCTGCTCTATTTGAGCTCTGGGTACACCAAACTGCTGTGGATGTGCTATGCCTGCTGCCAGAATTCTCCTGAGGAATCTGAACTCACTCCCTACAACTCAACTCTCAAGCCAGCCTCTTGGTAATCCATTTCCAATTTCCCTTATCCCAGTGCTTGAGACATGCTAATATGCTCGTCCAGTTTTGTGTCAGTCTCTCCACTGGACCGAGCTTCTCCAGGGTGAGAACTTAACTGCATCATGCTTTGGTTCCCAGTATTTGTAGAAGTGTTTGCTGAAGGAATACGTGACTGACTGACTGAAGCAATTCCTGTGCTTAGAGGAATCCAGCAAGCAGCTTCTGAGGCCAGGACTCGTCTTTCCTCCAATCACTGGCCCCAGGTTCCCTGACCCTGATGCCTCCCAAACTCATCCAGACCTTCCCATAGCAGTGAGCTGTGCTAAGGCTTCTGGCAGCCAGCACTGTTCATGCCCCAGAAGTCTTGCGGGATTGGGACAAGGGATTCCTTAGGGAGGAGAGGTGGTAGAACTAGGCTCCCCCCCACACCCACCTTCTTTTTCAGCTTGTGCCGGGCCCGCTTGGCGGCCCTGGCGCTGTTGGGGACTTTGGGCTCCGTGCTGTTGATGAATTCCAGCAGCTCATCCACATCTCGGTGGTCCACGGCGGGCTCCCCAGGGATCCCGCCCAGGGTGCCCCCCTTCACGGGCAGCTCCTCTTTCCGCCTGGTCAGCCTCGAGCGGAGCTTCTCTCGGATCTCTGTATAATTCCGACTCGTCGGGGCAGCGGGTGGCTGGGGGAGGGGGAGGTGCTGACGTTACACCCTGGGCCAGGGAAGCCCGGAGCACTCCCACCCGCTGGCACCGAACACGTGGTGAGAAGCGAGAAAACTGTTCTTTCTACCACAGCCACAAAGGCCAAATGGCTTCAGCCTCGGCCAGGCCCAGAGCTGAGGCAGCAGTGGGCGGAGGGAGTGGGAGGTATGCAACAGCATGTGAGCCCACTGACTTGGGAGCCAGGGAAGCAGGTTTGAGCCCGGGCTTTGTCACTCAGAAGCTGTATGACCTTGGGCAGGTCACTTAGTCTTTGTGTGCCTCGATTTTGTCATCTTTGAAATGAGAATAATAACTCCTAGCTCAAAGGTGACTAACAATGTGATTACTTTCATTTCTTCTGTCCTCACCTGCTCTACCCTAGCTGGCGGCCCTTTGCTCTTCACTTTGAGACTTCTGAACTGCTTTCGCTCTCTGTACAGGCAGCATGTACTCTGCCCTGAGCCTTCTTCCTGGTGCCGCCTGTGCTCACAGTCTGTCCCTTGCAGGCTCTCACACTTGGAGGAACTGAGAGCCTTTGCTTCCACTCTGCCTTCATCACACACAAGTGTTCACTTATCTGTGATTACACACGTATACATACTCATCAGAATCATAGCTTCCTTTCTACCATTTCCTTTCCTTTTGCCTAAGGAAAAAAAGTCAATCTTAAGAGAAACCAGGAAAAGAGCAAAGGTAGCAAAGTGTTGAAAAATCCCTACCTCAGAAATGTGCTGTAAGGATCAAGCGAGTGAACACAGGCTGCGAGAACTCAGGAGGTCCCGGTGTGGTCATAATGCCCCTGAGCAAGGGGAACTCTGGGGAGAGCGGGGTGTGCTCCTCTGGCTCACCTTGACTGCCCCCCTGCCCTCTCTGGCCTGGGCAGGCTCACTCACCGCATTGTGGCCGAAGAACTCACAGTAGCAGCAGTCACAGAACTTTCCATCTCTCTGGTGAGTGGAGGATGAGGTGCAGGAGCTGCGCTCTGAGCTGCTGTCCTCTTCCTCACCCAGGCCCTCATCTGCCTCGCAGGGTTGGGGCAGCTGGCAGGCCAGGCCACTGTGTGTAAACTTGTGCCCTTTGCACCCAGGGTCTCTGCTGTTGGGAAAGAAAGATAAGCCCAGAGGTGAGGGAGGGCATGGCAGGAGCAGGCTGCAGCAGCAGCCTGGGGAAGCATCCTCACCACTGCCGTCCCAACTACCCTTCACGTGCCTCATCCCACAAAGGCCGAGGCAATCAGATTATTATCAGTGCCTCTCACAAAAACAGGGCCATCACCCTATGGGCTGTGGGCTGATGGCTCTCCTGGAGCATCCAAGGGAGGTCGACAAGGTCAATCGTCCAGTGGGTGGACTGTCTTAGCTGCGGGGCCTTAAATCTGGGAAAGTAAATGTGCCTTGTGGGCCAGACTCTAAGAGCTACTGTACTGTTTGGGCCAGGTACTATATTTAGCATATTAATTCTAAGCATCTCCCAAGTCCTGCAAAGTAGATGTTGATATCCCCATGTTGCAGTGAAGGTAACTAAGGGTCAGAGTGCTTAGTTGCTTTGCCCAAGCAGTGGCTAGGGCTCAGCCTGCGCCTGCCTGTGTGCAAAGCTCACGCTCTCCACTGTACCACTCTGCCTCTGGACTTCAGGAAGCACTAGGGGCCTCATGTAACATAAGACTATTTTTCCAGGATAAGAAAAAGACACTGGCCTACAAAGTCCCACAGCTGGAGCCAGAAGAACAAGAGTCCTGGACTGGTCATCAGAAGCTGGAGTGCCCTACGGCTAAGGACATGGGGTGAGGCTGGGGTGGTGGCAGCCGGGAGAAAAGCACAGGGCAAGGAGCAATGAGGAGGCTTGGCTCCCAGGGCAGTCTGTTGAGCAAAGGGTAGCAAAGGAGGGGAAGGAACCATCAGTGGTGCTCAGAGAAGCTTAATCCAAAATGATCATTCTTCATCTACAATAGCAAAATTAAAATAACCCATGCTCTTGAGAATATGAAGAAACTAGCACCGTAATACTGGTGGTTACATAAATTTGGAGAACATTTTGGAAAGCAATTTTTCAACATGTATTGGGAACCCTTCTCAAAAAAGACATCCTGATGGCCTTTAAACTGAGAACTTTTTTTCATTCTGAGGGATCTATCCCAAGGAGAAAAACCCAAATGAGGGAAACAGCTTTAGGCAAAGACAACTTTAGAGACATTATTTACAATGTTAAAATACTGGAATGATTTAAATTATCAGCAACTAGAGAACAGGGAAGTGTCCTATGAAGAATATTCTCCAGCCTTCAGCTGAGACCCAGAAGACCACATAGGAACCATACAATAAATGCTATGTGAAAAAGGACAACAAAAACCTGTTAACTGTACAGATACCACCAATACTGTGTGGGCAAGACCTGTAGGGAAAGCTGCTAAAATTGGTGATGGTATGGGGGTGGTGGGATTTTAGAAGGAGAAAATACAAATGCATACTAAACACAGATCTGATTTCTAATACAAAAATATGCATCTTTCTCCTCCAAAAAACTTTCTCTTTCACATACATCTTAATATAAACTTCCTCAGTACTTAGAATTACTTTAGGGAATCATTAAGGCCATGATTCCTGATTCAAACACAGATTTGGGTACAAGGATGTTTATTACGGCCTTGTTTTTTTAATGGTTAAAAACTAGAAATGCCCATAGAGCCTGCTTCAGATTCTGTATCTTCCTTCCTCTCTGAGCCGCCCCTGCTCATGCTCTCTCTCTGAAATAAATAAAACATTAAAAAAAAAAAAAAAGAAATATCCAAATGCCCAAATGTCCAGGAATAGAGGAATGATAAAATATGAATTATGCTACAGCTATGCAAGAAGACACTTTGAAGCTTCTGGAAAGTTTTCTGAAGAATTTTAACTGGGGAAATGATCTATAATGTTAAAAAAATAACTCCACAAAAATATATAAACATGAACCTAATTTATATACAGAGACATCAAGAAGAAAATATACCAGTGTTAGAAGTTTATCTTTAGGTTTTGAGAAAATTTTTTCGTTAGATATCTCTGATTTTTTCCAAGTTTTTTAAAAAAACAAAAAGGAGTTACTTCCTTTAAGACTGTAAAAATGATACGAAAGACATAGAGTCTATCGTTCAATTTCTACCCCCAAAGGTATGCTCTGTCAAGTCTCTTAGAACTCAAAGTCAAAGTTAGGAGGGAGTATGTCCTTTGTGCCACTCACTTACCTGTGAGTGCCAGGGAGCTGCTGAGAGCTGGGAGGTGGGAGGAGAGGCCCGCTGCAGTGCCCGCCGCAGTGCCCACTACAGGGGTGGCTGCACCCCGAGAACGGTGGAGGCATCTTCAGGAGCGGCATGCTGGTGGAGGGCAGGTGGGGAGTCTGACATGCCCCTGGGGTGTGTGGGGCAGCAGCAGCGGCAACAGGGCATTCTGAAGCTTGGGCAGGGAAAGGCGCTGCCGGGGTAGCAGGCGGCAGGTGTGGACGGGGTGGTGAGCCAAAGGATCCGGGGTGAGATGGGACCGGCGACGCGGGCTGGGGGTGGTGGCCAGTGGGGCTGTTAGGTGGAGCAGTGAGGTCTGAGTGCCGGTGGTGCTCCGAGAGAGAAAAAACCTCACCTGTGGGTGGATGGGGAAGAAAGGGGTCAGAGTGAGAGCCAAGACCCTGGGGAGGAAAGCCCAAGGGCTCGCTGCTACAACATCCTGCTTTACTATGACCAGAGGGAACTTGTCTGGGGATAGCCTCTCTGCACAGTGGATCCTGTGAGCTTTTGGGAAAGTCTAACGGTGCCTTGGGCTGGAGAGATTTTCCTTGCAGGCAGCAACTTGGCTGAATAGGCTCGAGGAGCCCAGACCTGAGAGAGAAGACACCAGGAATGCCTGCCCCATGGAAGGCCACAGCACCTCTGCTGTGGAACAAACAGGGGATATGTGTTCTGTCTCTCGGGGTCTCTCTAGGACTTGCTTGTTCATAGGTATTCCTCAGGCCCCGGAAAGGGTCTACAGAAGCCAGTGGAGCAGCAGGCTAAAGCTCTGCCTTTGGTCCATGAGGACTGAGGCAGCCAGGGTATGCCAGAGTCTCAGACGGCTCTAGATTTCTGAGAAGTGGGAAAAGGCTTTGAGGATTCACTTTCACTTATGCATCAAAATAAGTGGAATTCTACTCATTTCTCAGAATTCTGGGAGCAGTACCCCTTTAAAGAACTCAGGCCCTTAATTTAGTTATTTTTATTTTTTAATGTTAATTCCAGTGAGTTAACATATGGTGTTACACCAGTTTCAGGCACTCAATTTAGAAACAGGCAATAATTAGTATTTATATCATAACCTCAATAACCCAAGACTTTTTCTTTGGGTCTCTAGGGGTTAATCTCAGGATCGAAAGAAGGCTTATATATTTGTGAACTTGGCTAATACTTCTGGCAGCTTGCACCAACTTCTTGTGGATGGAAGTGCAGTGCTTTTATGCCTGTTCCTTAGGTGGAGAAAAGGAGGCCTGGGAAGACAAAAGCACCCAGGTCCTCTGTGCTGCTGCAGGGTGAGATATTAGGTGACTCTAGTCCTAATTCCCTAAGGATGCTTCCAGACTCCACTTTCTGTTCAGCCAGTGTTCACGTCCCCTCCTGAATTGGATGGGAAAGCTACCACAGCCAATGACAGTTATTTTTTATCTCCAGGGTTGTGGGGAAAGGGGTGCCACGGAGACAGTCAAGGGCTTCCATCAGAACAGCTCCTTTTACTTATTTTAATAACTAGCCTCCTGATTGTCTAACAAAGTGGTTAGGAAAACGGCTCTCTACATTTATGTGGCCTGGCTCTCTCCCAAGCTTGGAGACTCACCAGGGATGGTAGGAGGACTCCCGAGGGAGCTACCCGGCACGGCCCCACTGGAGTGCGGAGAGTTCCAGAGGCCCGAGAGCTTATGTGCTGACAGGAAGGAGCTGGGATCCCAGTCTCCTGAGTTCCCATGGCAGGAGGAGGAGGACGAGGACGATGAAGAGGAGGACGAAGAGGAATGAGAGTCACCCCCACAAGACTGGGATTTGCAGGATGTGTGTGACAAGGAGATCTGGAGAAGGGGGAAGAAAAAGGCTCATGGTAAAACAGCAAACGTCAGAGCCGACCCTCTGCTTCCTTGGCTTACACAGGAGCGCCTCTTCCTCCAGGCCCTGTGCCATGGCCAAAGCACAAGTCCCACAACTCCAGGTGAAAGGGCAAACATGGATCAGGCCTTTGTTGGGAGGGGCCCAGGTGCTCCCGGTAAATTGAAGTGTGTGGATACTGGTGACAGAGACTCTGGTAGGGATACAGATTGCCTGTCAACTGCGGGCCTTTGGGGAGTCCTGACAGTTGCCAAGGAAAGGAAGGGTTTTTAAGTCAAAAGTCCTGAAACTGACATGACCTTGGGTATGAGAGGGAGTGGAGGTGAATGAGAACCGAGGAAAGTCTGACTGCTGGGATTCAGGAGATGCCAGTGAGATGGCTCCTGGGCATCCTGAAGGCCTTCTAAGTGAGGCACTTGGTAGATCCTTAAACCAGCCTTTGCTCTCTGTATCATACTGGTTGGCTTTCAAGCTGCCATAGAGCTGAAGGCAGCATGGTGACATGTAAGGGGCAGGATCTCCATCGACCAGTACCTACAAGCTGGCCTCACACCGCAGAGACTCTCCTCAGGGGCAAGGAGGCTCCCTGAAGCCTCCTGGTTCTTGCCCCAATTGTGAACCCAAGCCGCGACCCCTCAGTGCTTGGGTGCAGGGTCTGCTGGAGGACAGCACCTGAGTGACCAGGGAAGGAACAACTCAGCAGCCTGATCTCTGGGCAGCCAGCGCTCCTGCATTCAGGGGCCCCTCCTCAGCTGTTACCTACCGCCACTGCATGTTCTCGACCTGTCTGCCTCTCATCTTCCTCCATGCTCTTTCGGCAACTCTGGCAGACCCATAGAGGCATCTCGCCTAGGAGATTCTTGACGAGCTTTGGCATGAAGTCAGGGGGCAGCTTCTCACCCTGCAACACCAGTCCATTTTGGGAAGGGCCTTCTTCCCAGCCTTTGCGTTCCCGATGACATAGCAGGCAGCAAGTCTGTATAGACTGGGTGGAGGTGGGGGGAACCTGTCCAACAGACAGAAACAGGGTTTCCCAGAAGGGGAAAGGTTCTGCTTAGAAACAGTATCAACAAAACTAATACCTTCACTTATTATGTGCCAGGCACTGGGTTAGGCACTTTATATGCAGAATTTTAGTCCTTGTGATAGCTCTGCAGACTAGGTGTTAATTTCTTTCTTTCTTTCTTTTTTTTTTTTAAAGACAAAGAAACCGATCTCAAGAAGTTAAGTAAGTTGCTCAAGGTCTTAGAGCCAGTGAATGGCCAAATTAGGAGTTGAGCCCCAGTGAGGTTGATTTCAAAGCTCATACTCCAATGCCCTGATGTCTCCAAATCTTGAAAGTTAAAGGAAGGTCCCCTGGGAGAGGCCACAATTCCTGGGCTGCCTGTGCAGTCCACAGACCAATCCTCATCTGGGGGGGGAGGGAGTGCTTTCAGTGAATGCTGAGTTTGGGAGAACATCTGGGTTTCCTGAAAGCTGCACAATTCCATTAAGATCACAGCAGCATTTTGGAGAAGGGGTTTGCATAGCTAATCAGAGAGTATTAATTCAATAAAAAACTGAGTTGGAGAATGGGTAAGGCAGACCCTGGTGCTTCTGAGAGGTAGTGAGGTATCGTGAAAAGAATCTGGACTTTGGGGGTCAGACTGACACACATTCTAATGCCTCCCTGAGCACACATTAGCTGGGTGACCTTGAATAAGTTATTCAACTTCCTGAGCTCTGATTTCCTACCTACCTCGCAGAGTTGTTGTGAGACTCAGTGTATAAACAGGGAAAGTGCCTAGCCCTGTGCATGTTCAAAGCATAGACCCAATACACAGTAATTATTATTTGGGCTTTGTTTTTCCTTCTAGGACAAATGACATAGAAATATAAGTCTATAGGTTTTTAAGTCACATTGAGGGGTACTGATTGGGAACCTGATTTCATTTAATGACTCCAATTAATGGCTTTCCTATATCCTGCAACTATGGAAGGCAGCTATCCTCACCATTATACCAATGCCACTGCTTCCAGGGCTATTCTGCAACTTTGTAGAACCCTCTTTTCTCTGACACTTGTTATGTCACTTTCTTTGGCCAGTGGGATGTTAGCAAATTTGCTGTCAGCATAAGCTTAAAAGTGTGTATGCATTTCTACTTGCTTCTTTGCATGGCTGGGCTTGCTCGCTCTTGTACCTCTGCCTCCCATGAGAGCATGACTGGGCTAGCTGCTGGAGGGATGTGAGAGACATGTGGAGAAATCTGTATTCCTTGCTGACTGGCCAGTGGATCTGAAAATATGAGTGAGCCCAGCTGAGATCAGTCAACCCAGCTCAATTGGCAGAAACACCCAGTCAACCCAGAGACTCATGAGAAATAATAAATGGTGTTGTTTTAAGCCACTAAGTTTTGGTGTGGTTTATTACATGCAATAGTTATATTAACTCATATACCTTCCAAACTTACCCACCACTAGGTAACAGGTGTTTGCAGAGGCCTAAGCAAAGGAATAAGGGGATCATCCTCATCCTACCAAGAAAATAAATGCCATCATCTTTCTTGAATAAAATCACCTCTCACAATAAATTGGCATCAGGGTATCCTTAAATCTGTAATGTTACAGTTACACTGAATTGGGTCTCTGGTTTCTAGGGGGAAAGAAAAAGGAACCTAATAGTAGTACTAGGAGCGTAATGAAACATTTGGGGTAGTACAAAGACCTTGGAAAAGAGTACCAGAGAAAGAGAAATCTTTTATGTGGAATTCATGTGAGATACTGCCTAAAAGGTTTCTGTCAAGGGAACATTTCAGTGGACAAGGCAACTGCGTAACTGTACCTGCATAAGGAGATAGCTCCTAACCCACTGGTGGTGAGCATCTTATGGAAAGGGTGGGAGTCTGATGGCGGAGGATGGTATTCTGAGAAGTTAAGGCAAAGAAGGCCTTTTTGAGAAGTATCCCCAGGAGACTTTTCAGAGCTATAAGGTGCCATAGTAACTCCGGAGGGAAGGTGAGGCCAACACCCAAATCTTTCCCTGTACTGATGGTGGGTGACCATATTCTTACATAAAATACCAGGACACGTTATTTTACTACAACAGTTTCATTTCATTTGGGTATTACGTTCTAAAGTTACTATGTAAGAGGAAAATCTCATATGAGTAAAAGTGTTCTGAAATTCTTTGTATGGATTATGAAGTACAATATATTATAGTTTTGGCACAACCAAGAAATCAAATGTATAACATATATGGCAATGTTCAATAAGTGGTTTTTTTTTCCTCTTAAAAGCAAATACAGAATTCTTATATGTTAAATGTGTGAACAGTGTGACTATACTTAGTACCTAAGTAGTTGTGGGAGGCACTGGATGTAGTGGAAGTAACACTGGTTTTTGGCACTAATCTTGGGCCTCCACCACTTACCAGCTGTATGATGTTAGGCAAGTTCTACTCTGTCTCTTCATCTGTAAAACGGGATTAAGTCCTAACTTGTATGGCTGGCTGTGAACATTAAATGGACAAAGCACGTGCTCACTTTGGCAGCACATATACTAAAATGGACAAAACACCTACTCCAATGCCAGGCCCATAATACGTTGCTCAACATATGGCACCGATTATGAACATAATAGGAGTGATGGGAAACATTTAAAATCAAGCATAAGCTTGAAAAATACAGAAAATATGTCACTATACTTTATAATGCAAGCATCTCTAACGTGCAGTGAATTTAGGTGACTTTTAGACATCTTAATCTCTGCCCTTTACCCCATGAAGTCATTCTTTAAGTTCTCCAAATACTCTCTATACTCTCCTACCCCTTCCTTGTGCCTTTGCTAAAAGGGATCCTCTGTTTTAAATCCCCTTCCTTTCCAAGTTTATCAGTAAGTAGTTGGGCAGGGCTTAAATCCAACCTCATCCAAGCTTCCCCAGAGAGTCCCTGTCGTAATTCACCTCTCTTCCCATATCTCCATAGCACATTATGTCTTGGTTACAGCATCTGTGGCTTCCACTCAACTTATTTACCTGCATTTTCTGTCCCTTCTATTAGAATGTGCGCCTAGAAGGCAAGCAGCAGGTATGATTCTTGTCTGGATCTCTTAAAATGTACCATAGGGCACAGGATCAGCTGAGCACATAGTGGCTAACTCAGATTTGTTAGATGTCACTATGGCAATACAACCTAGTGAGACACTGCATGAAATTCTGAAATTATTGCTTCTCACAGAGAAAGGCCATTTCCCTACCATTGACCTTTACCTGAATGGTTCCAATCTCAAGCATGGAAGAGTGGAAGATCATATTCCTTGGGGATTACAATGAGATGGCCTCATTTATGAAATAATGTGGCTCTCCCCAGAGCCAAACTGGTCCACATAATAAATAAGATTGGCCATCAATGGAAGTGAATTTACAGGACAGGCTGTCTTTCCAGTTAAAGAAAGAAAACACTGGGCATGGAAAGCTAATTAGGTTCTAACTAAAGCAGGGATGATACCACTTATACTGCATAAGGTTGCCTAGAGAATTGACATTAGAGAACAAAGTTAAGTTCAAGGGATCCATGCAGTAGATACTCAATCTATCATCACTTAGGCCCTCTGGTTGTTCTGTTCTTAATAAATCTACATTGGAAACCACTTATCCACTGTCATGAGTCTAGTATACTTGAGTTCTTCTTTCTGGCCTGGCAATTCCTGGGGCTATTCTCAAAGCTGTCTTAATCCTAAGCCCCTTGGTGCCTGCCCCTGAATACGATGCGTGGTGGGGCCTGGGGACTTTTTTCCCGGACATTTTCGTCTCCACTGCCACAGGGTGGTGAGAATCGCAAGCCCTAGAGATGTTATATTCAGTCAGTACTACCACTGTTCCTACAAATTTTTGCTTTTTCAAAAAAGAAGCTCTTGGTTCAGGAGTCTCTTTGACTGCAATCTTCTGCCATTTTTCAAATGGATCTCTTATAATGTCTGGCAATCATGACCTCTTATGCCCTCAAGTCACCTCAGGCTTTCAAACTAGCTGTTCTCAAGGTGCATTTTTTATACTAGGCACAGTATCCCCACACAAGAACATGAACAATAAATGTTTACTGATGGAACACCCAACCATTTTTCTTCATCACAATGGCTAGGGAACTGATCCTTAAACCAAGGAGCCCTGGACAACAATTATTCCTTCTTACTTCAGTTTAATTTCAGAGCCTCTCCAACTAAAGATCTTGTTCTAGGTAAAAGGCGGAAGAGCTAGGGAAAGTTTTAGGGGTTTTCTAGATTTGGGATCTGCTCAAAAAGACTCCAAGATTAAATTCTACTTCACTCCAGACAAAACCAGAATCTCTGGAGTGTAGGGTTACTCACACAGGGTTCCATGTTTTAACATGCAAATTCCCAGAGCAGTGAAGGAGCCAGGTGAACCCTAGATTGCAGCCACTCCTAGCCTAGGGGGCAGGTATATGCAACCACTTTTGTCTCTGGTCTCACCTGATCAGGCCTAATACTTTTCTGTAGGCCTGAGAAACATTATGCTAGGGTATTCTAGATATTTCTGCATAAGAATAGTTAAAATCAAAGGAAAAGGAAGCCAATTTTTCTCATGGAACACCATTTTTACTTGAAAGAATGACTGACAAACTCTGGTTATTCAGACTTGGAAACTGCCAGACATTTTCTCAAAAAATTAACAAAATGAACCTGTCACGTCAAGGAAAACAACTTTTTACTTGTGGCCAATGATGAAATTCAAGATTTCAGTCAAAAATCAGAATTTTGGAAATTTGGAAATTAGAATTTTGTATCCATCATCATGAACTTAACATCTTCCCAGCCTTAGACTTTTCCGGTGAAAATGATGATTATAGTAACAAATGTTATTTTTTGATATTGTAAAGTGAAATTGAAAAACATCTGGAAGAGCTGCATAACTCAGTGAACCTATTTGCCAAATGAGCAAAGCATGATGTTTCAGAATCATGCATTGGTAAAAAAAAAAAAAAAAAAAAAAAAAAAAAATCCATTAAAAGTGCTAGATAAACCGAAGATTTTAATGTAATGAGTACAAAGACTTCATTGAAATGGTCTCAGATTCCACACTGCAAAGAATGTCAACAATCACCTGGAAAGGCTTTTAAAATACTACTTCCTAGGGGTGCCTGGGTGGCTCAGTCGGTTGGGTGTCCAACTTTGGCTCAGGTCATGATCTCGCAGTTCATGAGATCGAGCCCTGCATCAGGCCCTGTGCGGACAGCTCAGAGCCTGGAGCCTGCTTTGGATTTTGTGTCTTCCTCTCTCTCTGCCCCTCCCCTGCTCATGCTCTGTCTCTCTCAGAAATAAACATTAAATAAATTTTTAAAAAAATACTCCTTCCTTTTCTAACAACGTTATCTGTTTGAGGCTGGATTTTAAAAATATACTTCAAGGGGAAGGAGGGTGACGGGCATGGAAGAGGACACTTGTTGGGATGAGCACTGGGTGTTATATGGAAATTAACTTGACAATAAACTATGAAAGAAAAAAAGAAAAAAATAAAATCGGTCCTTACTAAAAAAAATATACTTCAAAACAATATACTGCAGCAGACAGAATACAGAAACATATATGAGCATTCAGCTTCTTTCTATTAAGCCAGACAAATAAATTTGTGAAAATGAAAATGAGACCATTCTTCTATTATTTTTTTGGAAAATATATTTTCCATTAAAAAATTATTTATGTTAACATGACAGGTTTAATAATGTTATTCTTAAATGAATTAATAACTAAATATTTTTAAACTTTCTCAGCCTTAATACTTATTTTGGTAAATATGAATAGATAAAACCAACAAAAGAAAGCTCTTTTGGGTCCTCAATAATTTTCAGGAGTATAAGAGGGAGAACTGCTAATGTAAAGTCTCTAGTGGTATAGTGCCTGTCACACGGTGGATACACAGTAAGCAATAGCGATTATTAACAATGATATAGTTCATGGCATATCTGGATAGCTCTTTGGGGACACAAATAAATTTCCCACCTCATCTTTCTGTCCACAATTTGGGAATTGCTGGAGAATAACCCAGGTTACCAGATCAGGCAGCTATCAAGGTCTGCTCTGAGGCTGGAGCTAATATCCAGCAGTAAACGTGTTCTCATTCCTCTCATGGTTTCCTTTTAATCCCAAGAGTTTGTACATGTTTGTAGAGAAGTCCCCCAAGAGATATGCTGTATCTAACCAGTGGCCCTGCAATAGCTTCCAAATTCTATTCTGAAATGGCCCATTAGAGCATTCATCTCTCAAGGCACCCAACTCCAAGAGCTTCCCTGTCACCAAGGCAGAAGACAATAGTAGCAGCTAAAATTTCCTTCTACAAACAGAAAAAATTATTAATCCCCATCCTAGCAAAAGTCATCAGCTCTGTCATTGTCATTACTCTTCCATTCACTCACTCATTTCCTCATTCAGTGAACATGCTCAGAGCCCATTCTCATTGTGCTAGGTACTGGGAAACATCAAATGACATAGAATTTCTGCCTTAAGAACACATGCTTAAACCAGGCAGGTTCATGCATGGGGTAATCAATACTCCCCAAAACCTAGATGCCTCATATTCATTTTGGAGAATCAGGCAGGGACACAAATTAAAATAATACGCAATTAAAATTAACATAACAAAGTAATATACAAATTCAACCAACCAACCAACCAACCAACCAGGACATGGGACTTCTCTACTTCATGTCAGCTTATTATGTGCCTTCTCATATACCTATTGAATTTGAGGATCTCCTCCTTTTAGCTCCTCTTTCCCACCTTGGTCTCTCTTTAATCTCCTGGCTCCTTTCCGGTTGAGTTCATTTTCTGGTCCCTGTGTTTCATGACTTGGCCTCAGCTGACCTCTCTATGCTTCATTTCCAATCTGAGAATCTCAGATTCTATTCATACTGCTCCTCCAATAAATACACCGTGCCCTGGAAACCTCAGCATCTCAGTTCCACTCCCCAGCAAATTTGTCCTCATGCCCTAAGATCTTGGTCAGAGGTCAATGCAGCTTTTGCCGGACCAGGCTGAGTAGAACTAATTCTTTTAGTACAGTACCTATCACACTGTGCCACAGACATATTTTGTCTGCCTCAAACCCCTGGTGGAATGAGGACTCTTTGGGAGCAGGGGGTGGATCTTGGTCATTTAAGTGTGCCCGGGAACCTAGGCTTGGCTTGGACCTGATACATAGCAGGCATTCATTGAATAAATGAATAAATGCTTAAAGAGCCCACCTAGCTCACATTTCAGTTGCTCTATATAAAGGACACAGTCTAAAGACACAGCTAAACTAGCCAGTTCCTGGATATGCAATGTTAAAAGCATAGCTTTGTCACTCTGGGCTATTGATGTGAGGGCATCAGTGTGAAGAATCTCAGACCATTCTGAGGCTGGCAAGCAGAGCTACAGTTAATTCTTAAGGAGGTGATATAACTGCACCTCAGTGCCCTAGAGCTTTCACCCAAACTCTCACTCAGTCTGTTGTCTCAGTTTCTTCCTAGATGAACAGCTGTTTCACACCAGCCAGTTTGTGGAGAATCCTCTCTGGTTATACAAGCTTGGCCAAGGATAGGGTAACGAGTCTCTCTGACCCCCGTGGCCTTCCACCCCCCAAGGTTAGCACATCTGTTGAACTTGCTTCCTGGGAGCAATCAGCCACAAGAAGGCCTAAACTTGCTTCATAACTTAGAACTTCAGGCAAATCATATAATTTACTCTGTCACCTGAGCATGGGTTTCTCATGGGTGGAAGAGTATGGACTTTGAGATAAGACTGTTGTGAGTTCAAAACCCAATTCTGCCATTTCAGTATGATCTTGGATTATTACTCAATTTCTTTGAGCCTCAATTTCCTCATTTATGAAATGAGAATAAAACCATACTTCACAGAGTTGTGAGGACAGAAGGAAATAAATTATGTAAAGTACCTGGCCTGGGCCTGGCACACAGTAGGTGCTCAATACCCGTTAGTTTCTTTCCTCTTCTGTCCTGGAAGAAATGACAGGGAAACTTACTAAGTGAGACTTGCCCAATCCAAAGTTATTACTTGAAGAACAGGACAGAGGACTAGACAGGTGACCTTCAAGGCCCCTTTGAACCCCCCATCCACAATCTCTGGCTACAACTTCCTAATAAGACCCTTCAATGCTTCAGGGTCCTTCTTACTGTCTCAGTTTTCCTGTATCACTTCTCAGAGTAGATGAAGAAATCTAAACATTTCAGAATGGAGAGAGAACCACAAAGGTAGCTGGAGAGCTGAGAACCTTGAGGGACTAAAGGGAGATGGCCTAGGCCTGCAGCATGTTCATCCACCTACAGGCTGAAGGATGAGTGTGGGAGCAAGGGGATAGAACCAAAGGGTGTAAACAAAAGGCCCTTCCTGGGATACAAGACCTCTCTCTCTTCAGTCCTTTTCTGTTCTGCATATCCTGCCAGGAAGAACCATTAACCACTCCTTTCCCCAATATCCATTCTTTCCCCAAATATACAAAGCACTCACATCCTCACTCATGTCGTTCCCCTCTGCCTCTTCCTTTTTAGGCACAGGTAGAGTATTATATCCTTCTAAGTCCATAGGCAGAATTAACTGCTTTGCTCTGGGATGCCCTAATGCTTTCTTACATACCTCTTGAATAGAGCTTATCATATGTGTCCCAGTTTTTGAAACCTGTCTTCTCCACAACACTGAGAACACTGAAGGGCAGGACCTGTACCCCACGACTTGCTGCATCCTGATTGTTCAGCAGAGATGGTATCATGTAGTGGGCATGGCTAAGTGTTTGGATACACAAAGAAGATTAGCAGTTGGAGAATATCATTAATGGGGCAACAACTGGGGAAAGTTTTGTTTTTTGCTTTTAAAACTAAGGCTGTTTCTCTTCCTGCTTTGGAAAAGCTCCCCTCTCCAGGAAGCCCTATTCTTTGAAGAATACCTTCGGCTTCTGCAAAGCTCCCCATACCATCCTCAACTTAGCAGTTCCCAGGCCCAGCCACACACCAGATTCACCTGGGGCAGTTTAACAATAGATTTCTGGGCTCTGGACCTAGAGACGCTGATTCTGTAGGTCTGGGACGGGATCCAGCAAAGCACAGAGGATGATTAGTTAGGTTGGGATGATGAAGAGGTGGAACCAAGCAATCACAGCTGCCTCTTCCACTGAGAATTACTTCCTCTCATGCTATCAGAGAACTTACCCAAGAACATCATGTTTATTTTCCTACTTAAAAGCTTTCATTGACTCCTCACTGCCTGCAGGATAAAGCCCAAACTTCTTGCCATGGTTTTTTAGAACCCTGCTAACCTCTCCAGCCTCACCTCATGCTACTCTGCCTGAGTTGGGCAGTTCTCACCTCTGGGTCTCTACACTGCTTTCTTTGTTTAGATGCTTTCTCCCACCTTTTCTAAAGGAACTTCTACTCAACCTAGAAGCATCAGCTCTGAGAAAGCTGTAGGCTCTCATATTTGTGCATCTTCAGCACCAAATATCTACAATTATCATAGCTACCACTTGTGCTAAGTGCTTGATATGTAGCACTTGCTGCCCTACTGTGAGCCTGGCATCACTGTTACACATGTGAGAAAACACACTAAGAGGGCTAGAACTCTTCTAAAGGTTGTGTACAAGGATCTAGGATTTGAACCTTAACTCAGAGGAAGTGATGCTCTTCTAACTACAATTAATACATACATGTGGGCAGGGACTGATTCACTTCTGTATCCCCAGCTAGCCCAGGACCTGGCGCAGATCAGGTGTCCATTAGTGTTTGCAGAATAAATGAACACCAGGTCAGATGAGAGGGAGACTGTGGTGTGTGTATAACAGGCCTAGATGAATAACTGCCTGGCCCAGCAGTAGAAGCTGGTAAGCCCAAAGTGGAAGAAACCTAACTTTTACTTCTTTTATTATAATTTTGTTTAACAGCCACTTATTGAGCACATAAGGACCATGCACACTAAATACCCCACAAATGAATTAAAATATAGCTCCTGCTCTTAAAACTTCTAGGTTCAATATATACAGTTTTTAGGTTCGTAATAGTTTATCTGATATCGATATTAAATTTATAGCTCTGAGATATTTTAAGGAAATTAAAAATTAAAAAAAATCTCAGCAGGTAAGTCTTCATCTCAAAGGCCTTTTAACCTCTCTACATAGTGAATATCTACTAGCTTACAAAGAACCAGTGGTGGCAGAGATCCACCCCTTCAAGTATCATTTCCTACTACTTTCAGCGAAAGTGGCTAGGCCGGATGGGCAGTGATCTTGAGGAGGAGATTCCTGGGTACAGGGACTATCTTATTTATCTTTGTGCCCAAACTAAAGGCCCTAGCACAGAGGTCATAATGCTTGCTCAGTGGATCAAACATAATGAGATGGTTTCAATAAAGATACTGACTAATCCTCTGCTCCAGTCTCTTGAGGGAGCAGGTTTAACTCTGAGCAATGGGGAACCAGGTCTCTAGAGGCTCTTTAAACTGCACCCGGCAGGTCTCAGCAGGTGCTGTAGAGACGAGAGACGGGAAACAGAAGATGAGCTCAACCAGCACCAACTACTGGTTTAGAGTCTGGCAAGTCTCCTGAGGGTTTACTGAGTGTGCACCTGGACTGTAGGCTGAGTGGTCCAACAGAGACTGAAAGACAGAAGCAGAGCTAGCAGGTGAGAACACTCAGGCTCTGGACGGCCATCTGGCACAGTCCTCACTATCTCCAACTCCTGCTCTTGCCTGAGGAGCCTTGATATGCTAGGTGTTAGGTGGGTTGCTCTACATTTTCTTATGATGTTGCTGATGAGGCTTAGGGAGGGGAAAAACATGCCTGGGGTTACAAAGCTAGAAAGAGACTGAGCTTGGAGGGTTTCACCCCAAGCCTGGAACACTAAACACTTTTTCACTATTGCCTTATTCAGCTGCTTTGTAAGGTTTTTTTGTTCTTTGTTAATAAGGCAGTAACAGTTTTAGTTTAGTAAATGAGGATTTGGATTGTTAGTGAACAGATCAATGCAGTTTAGTGACCTGAAACAATTGGAAGTATGGACTTTTGGGATCCCCAATAAGCTAGCTCAAGGTCCCACATTTAAATGTGCACAAATAATGCAAGGTGCCTCGGTGGCTCAGTTGGCTGAGCGTCTGACTTTGGCTCTGGTCATGATCTCATCATTTGTGGGTTCGAGCCCTGTGTCGGGCTCTGAGCTGACAGCTCAGGGCCTAGAGCCTGCTTCATATTGTGTCTCCCTCTCTCTCTCTCTCTCTGCCCCTCCCCGGCTTGTGCCTGTATGTATGTTCTCTTTCCCTCTCTCTCAAAAATTAATAAACTTAAAAAAAAAAGTGTGTACAAGTAATGCAAATGAATGAAGGGGTCTGGATGGAACCAGAGTGGCCTTCAAACCTGAATTCACAGTAATCATGGCTCTTCTAGCTTAACTGTGATTGCTGTATACATGTTCTCTGAACTATGAGCTCTTTGTAGGCAGGGACCATGTCTGATTCACTTCTGCATTCCCAGCTAGCCCAGGCCCTGGCACAGATCAGGGTGTCTTTCATACCAGGGGTAGACACTACTCAAAGACTTCATATTACTGCCTTGCAGAAATGTGGGCCCAGTGGCACCAGATTTTTAGAGTTTTAAAAAAATGGCACAAATCCAGTTTGTAGGAATCTTTTGGTTTTTGAGAAATTGGCTTAAAACCAAAACAGTATGTGACCTGGGACCTTAGAACCTATCTGTGGACTGGAAGTGGTCCTATTTGCTGTCTTGGGCATGCGACACCGAGTTTCACCTTACTCACCCACTCTGTGTAAACAGAGCTGTAAATGGCAGTGGGAGACAGAGGTCCTCACCAAAGGCACGCTAGGGGGCAGAACAATGACTCCAACCCTTTCAGCAGGTGCTTTTCACCAAGGCACAAAAGCCTGCTTCTGGCATCCAGAAACCCCCTCCTCAACAAAAAAGTGGGGTACAATCAGAAAAGAATTTGTCAGTTTGTTTCACTTCTTTGTGGCTATAGTAAAAAAAAAAAAATGCCTTGTAAATCCACATAGTACACAAGAGTGTCCTTTTGGGGGGGCAGGAGGCACCTGAGACCCATAACGGGAGTTATTTGGGCTTATGTTACATGGGCATTTGTTTCTTCATCTGAAAAACAGTGTTAATAGCGTTTATATCCTTCAGTTCATTAACATTTGTTAATCACCAGGCATAGGGTTACAATGGTAACTGACATGGTTCCTGCACTCTCAGAGTTCATGTAGCAAAAGTAGACCAATAATTAAACCAGTAGTTAACTCATCACATTTGTACTAAGTGCTGAGGAAAGAAGAGGAGTGGTGGAAAGATTAGAAGTATGGTATGTAAAGTGTCTGGTGTGAATAAATTAATGAATTTGCAGGTCAGACAGTAGAGTAGATAATGATGATTATAGCTCTTAGGAAAGCTGCGTCCTAAGTAAAAACTAAATGGTTAAGCCCATTACCCAAAATTTTGGCCATGAATACTATAACCTAAGTGGCAGGGGACCCTAAAGTATTGCTGATCTGAATGGGAAGGAGAGAAAACAACAGCTCCCCTGGCTCTCCCTATCCTAACTCTCTCCTTTTGGACTCCCAGGACGGCCCAGAGAAAATAAAGAGGAAAGCTAGAGGGGGAAGCAGGTTCAGGGTCTAAAGTTAGACCAAGCAAGGGTGGGGTCCAACCTGGGGAGTTGCATCTTTGGAACCAGTCTCAGCCCAGGGGAGGGGGTGGGGGTGAAGGTGGGGCTTCTAACACTCAATAAGTGGTGACATTTTCATTAATTAAAAATTGTATTGTGTCTGAAACACAAAGGAGACCAGCATCAAAACTAGGTTACAATAAGCACAGGTTCTCAACGGATTCATTCTCTCTCATTCACCTACTTATTTCCACTCAGTGTCAGCAAGGCCCAGGGCTAGGCATGGAGGATCAGAGATAGATGACATAGTCTGTGCCCCTGCGGAGTTCACAGTGCAGTGTGGGGAACAGATACGTGAACAGAATGTCTCACTGAAGAATAGGGAGTGCTACCAAAGGGAAGCACAGGGGGCTGTGGGCACAAAGGGGGACACCTCACGCAATTGGGAAGGTCAGGGAAGGCTTTCTGGCAATGGTACCCCAAATGACATCCCCACTCACATGCACAATTCCAGAGATTCTACTAGAAGGCTGTCAAGAGCCATGCCTTCTGGCTGCACCAGCCTCCCAGAGTCCCCTGCTGCCCGATGCAGTGTCTGCAGAGCCAAACGCATCTTCCGCCACGCCTCATCCTCATCCGGCGCTGCATCCGACCCTCCAAGACTCCTGCAGGAGCCTGCCTTCCTTGGCAGGCTCAGCCAAAAGACCAACTCAAAACTCTTTTGTCAGAGCAAGCTTAGGGCGAGCCACCCAGCCCCAGGTGCCACAACCCTCCCAGAGCAACTGTGGCTCATGCCACCCCGGGCTCTCAGTGAACACTGGCAGGGTACCTCCCGTTATCTCCTTTGCTCGAAAGAAAGTGACCTTCTTCCAGGCGGCAAGCTGGAAGCTTTGCGGAATCCTGCTACTACTGCTCACTCTCAGCAGGATTCACCAAACCCAGAGATGGTCTGAGGGTTGAGGTGGGCCACCTTGTGGGTCAGGGGTATAGAGGGAAGAAAGGGAAGGCTTTGCTAGGTTTTCACTTCAGCGCAGGAGCCCCACTAAATAGTCTTCTAGGCTGCCTGACTGTCTGCTCCAACTGCTCTGCTGGGCAGGGAGAGGAGAGGCCCTAGGAGACGTACGCTGGGGGCACACGGCTGCTGAAGGGGCAGTGGCTGCAGGCAGTGAGGGGAAAGGGTGGGGCCGTTCCCAGGGTGGGGGCAGAGGGAAGAGGCTGTAGAGCCCCAGGCTGCTCTGTGGGTAGGTGGTGAAGCAGGTGGGCCCAGGGGGAGAAGGGCAGAGCTGGGCTGTGGCCTCAGGATCAGAGCCCAGTCCCAGTGTGGGTGGGTACACGACCAGAAGGTCTAGCCACTGCTCCAGTCCGGAGGCGGCGGGAGAGGGCAGGCAGTTTGGTCACAGGACAGGACGGGCCATGCTTCGGCTTGGAGAGAAGGGTCCAGCCTCCACTCCCGCCTCGGGGGAGAAAGCCTCGGACCAGCTGGTGGAGGATGGTTCATCCCCAAGCTCACCCCGGCCCCGCTCCCGGGAGGTGAAAGTGCCGGGTCAGCCGGACTCGCCTCGCTCGCTCCTACCTGCGGTCCGGGCGCCAACTTGGGCTCGTCCTCCTCCCTGGGGCCGTGGGGATCCGGCTCCGCTGGCGCCTCCGGGGNGGCGCCCGGCTCCCCCCTCTGCTGCTGCCAGCAGGTCATAGGGCGCGGCGGCCGCGCCGCCGCACTAGCCCCCGAGGCTGCCTGCGCCATTTTGAATAAGGTCACCACCTGAAGTTCCGTGAGAGTGGGAACCTGATGGACTCGCGGGATGCGACCCATGCCGGGAAGGGGTAGTTGCTGTGGTAACCGTGCTGCACGGCCCTGGGCCTGTAATAACTGCCTGTTAAATGGATGAGTGAATTAATAATTTCTAGAGTACTTTCACACCCACCATCTGACTCCTTGTACTCACACGGGGAGGCAGGTATGGTCGTTCCCATTTTGCAGTGGAGAAAATCGAGGCCACAGAAGGCGAAGTGGGCTGCTCAGCATCAGCCAGCCGGAACTCATGGGCTCCTGGATAGTTTGAGGTGAAAGGGAAGAGGGAATGGTCTGGGTCTTTTATTTGCAAAGTATGGTCAGTGGGGAGTCCAGCATTCATTGCCTGAGACAGCAGAGCTCAGGCTCCTGCCCCAGTCTGGTGGGGAAATTGGATAGTTAAGTATACAGTTACAACCAGTGTGATGAGATGAAAATGACTGGGGCACATACTAGGGCAGTGTTGCAGCAAAAGTTGTATGTGCAAGGGAGGTTTTAGAGTGGTACACGAAGGAGCATTTAAAAATGTAATTATGTATTTAATTGTTAAAATGAGCTTTCCCTTCTTTTTGAGTTTATGAGACATGCACATGGTGCATATTTTTAGAAAAAATTTTGAGTGCAATCTCTCATGCCAGGGCGAGTGAAACTATGTAGCGGTTATGTGTAGAGCTGCTCTTGATATCATTAAAGAGGCGGAATTATGACGTTAGCCTAATTAATGGGAGCAGGGCCTATTTTGAGAAGAAGTACTACATGGCCCTGGAGCTTTCCTGAAGTGCCAGGAACCTAAATGAAAAATACTTCATCTCAGGTGGCCAGGGTGACTAGGTTGGTTGAGCATTTGACTCTTGATTTCTGCTCAGGTCACAGTCCCAGGGTCTGGATCAAGCCCCTGCCTTATGCTCTGAGCTGAATGTGGAGCCTGCTTTAGATTCTCTTTCTCTCTCCCTCTACCCATCTCCCTTTCTCTCTCTCTCTCTCTAAAAAATGAAAAAGAAAATGGAAAAATGCTTTATCTCATTACAGGGATTAGTGCCATCATCAAAGAATTGAAGGATTTCAGGGTGATTCCCCCTACATCAATATGACCTCTTAGTTTGGCCAGAATAGACGATAGATACTATTTTTCCCATTTATTTGTTTTTATTGTGGTAAAATATGCCTAACATAAAACTTAATGATCTTAGACATTAAAATTTTTTTTAAACGTTTTATTTTATTTTTAAGAGAGTGCGCGGGGCGCCTGGGTGGCTTAGTCGGTTAAGTGTCCGACTTTCGCTTAGGTCATGATCTCGCGGTTCGTGGGTTCAAGCCCCGCGTCGGGCTCTGTGCTGAGTGCCAGCTCAGAGCCTGGAGCCTGTTTCAGAGTCTGTGACTCCCTCTCTCTCTGACCCTCCCCTGCTCACGCTCTCTCTCTCTCTCTCTCTTAGAAATAAATAAAAAATAAAACATTTAAAAAAAAACAAAAAAAGAGAGTGCGCGTGAGCAGGAGGGGTAGAGGGAGAGGGAGACACAAAATCTGAAGCATGCCACGGGCTCTGAGCTGTCAGCACAGAGCCAGACATGGGGCTCGAACTCAGTAATGGTGAGATCATGACCTGATGAAGTCAGATGCTTAACCAACTAAGCGACCCAGGCACCCCCTAATCTCAGCCATTTTTAAGCATATAGTTCAGTGGTATTGAGTATGTTCATATTGTGTGCAGCCATTAACACCATCCATCTCCAGAACTCTCTTCATCTTGCAAAACTAAAACTCCGTACTTGTTAAGTAATTTCTCCTTATTATCCGCTTCCACAGCAGCCTCTGGCAACCATCATTCTACTTAAAAACAATAACAACAAAAAACTCTTTTTCTCTACACCTCAGCCTCTGGTAACCACTATCCTACTTTCTGTTATCATGATTTCAGCATTTTTTTTAGTACTCCACATATAAGTGAGATCATGCAATATTTGTCTTTTTGTGATTGGCTTATTTCACTTGGCAAAATGTCCTCCAGGCTCATCTCTGTTGTTGCAAATGATAGGATTTTTTTCTTCTCTTCCTCCTCCTCCTCCTTCTTTTTTAAGTTTATTTATTGAGAGAGAGAAAGTGCGAGCACACAGAGCCTGCTCTGGGGCTGGAACTCGGGAACCATGATATCATGACCTGAGCCAAAATCAAGAGTTGGGCGCTTAATTGATTGAGCCATCCCAGGATGTTTTTCTTTCTTTCCTTCCTTCCTTCCTTTCTTTTTAATTTTTTAATGTTTATTTATTCTTGAGAGAGAGATCGACAGCGTGAGCAGGAGAAGGGCAGAGAGACCCGGAGACACAGAATCTGAAGCAGGCTCCAGGCTCAGAGCTGTCAGCACAGAGCCTGATGCGGGGCTTGAACCCATGAACTGAGAGCTCATGACCTGAGCCGAAGTCGGATGCTTAACCAACTGAGCCACCCAGGCACCCCTGTTTTTCTTTTTTAAGGTTGAATAATATTCCTTTATATATATATTTTATACATGCATGTATTTTTATACTTACTTTTTATATGTATTTCATTCATATGTGTATATATATGTATATGCCGCATTTTCTTTATTGATGGAGAAGATAGGGGGTCTTGAAGAAAGACAGAGCATATGACAAACTTATTCTGGTAAGGACTCTAGTTGCAGGCACTTTTTCAGAGTGCTCATTCTTGGATCATGTGGGTGCAGTTGTTGGCCTCTAATAGACAACTGTAGAGTCTAGTAAGCGCTTTTTCTTCTATACCAAATCTCAGGAATAGTTCGTGTTCCTCTGGCAGGGACAATAGTAAACCTTTACTCTTTTGCTTCAGTAATATGTCATTCTCTGAACATACTTACTTTATAGTGATTTTTCACCAAATCACTATTCTATTGGCTATCAGGTTAATCTACTATGACACCATTCTGATGGGCCTTGAGAATGGGAAGTAGGAGATACCATAGATGATGGTAAGCATGATGTATGTGCTATAAGGCAGATAATAAATTTCACAAATATACAGTGGTCTGTCCACTCAGTGCAGTATCCAGGGGTTTGGGGGTATATTGAGATATTCCCTATAAAATTAAGGACAAGTTGCTGTACATCACACTCCCTATCACTAATAAAAGAGGTACAAAACTTGGTGGGCTTTTTTAGACTTGGGTGGTAAAATATACTGTATTTAGGTATGTTACTGAGTCACTTGAAAGCTGTCAACTTTAGCAGGGACCATACAAAGAGAGAAGGTTTTACTGGATCAGGTTGCAGAATAAGTAGTTCTGCCTTTGGTCTTTATATTCAGGCATTGGATTTTAGAACAAAGTTATGTCCTCCTTTGACAAAGAGCATCTCCTTTTGAGATGCTCCTGACTTGCTCCGGGGGTCTAGTGGGACTGGTTGCCTGACCATGGCATACCAGGTTACCAGGTGACCTAAACTACCATGTTGTCTGATCTACCCAGCCAGCAGCGCTCTATTACCAAGAGGGGTGACATACATGGCCTGGGTCCAAGCAAGCCCTAAAGGCACAAGTACAGTAGGTTGTCTGAGTGAGTTGTTTACATTTCTCTCCTGTCATTCATGGTCTCATGGGGAATTGTTTATGATAAGTTGACTAAGGAAGAAAACTCTAGAGCCCACTTTATAGATGGCTCTGTACAGTGTGCTGGCTTCAGCCAGAAGTGGATTACTGGGGTAATCCTCCAAGAGGGCCCAAGGGACTTCCTCTAAGAGGGCCCAAGGGACCTAGAAAAGGGAAATGTGCCCATAAGCCATGAAGTACAGGCACACTGATTCCTGGGCATTGGATAATGGTTTGGTCTGTTGGTCAGAGACTCAAATGGAAACACTGAAGGTTAGTGACAGTAAGTTTTGAGAAAGATAAATGTGCATAAACTGCCCAAAGTGGCTTCGAAGCATAAAGTGATTTGTGTCTCAGGCGGACATTCACCAAAAGGACCTCACTATGGAAGAACCTCTTCTACCTGGTGGACACTATGACACCTGTGACTAACAGGCAGTCCCCTTCCCTAGCCATTCTGGGATTTTCTCAGCGGGTTTATGACAAAATTGACCCAGCAACATGGACTGCTCCGTCCCACGGCTGGCCTCGCCATTATCAGTGCGGAGTCCTCTGGTCAAGAAACCAGCCTAAGCCCCCGGGGCAGGACCTTATTTTGAGAAGACTGGCCAGCTATCTTCTGGTAGAGATTGCTTTGGACTGTGTATTAGTTAGGGTTGGCCACCTGCTGTAACAAACCATCCCAACATGTGAGGGATTTAATGCCATAATAGTTTAGTTCTTTTTCACATCATAGTCCAATGCTAGTCAAGGGGGATTTGCTTCATACACTTATTCAGGGATCCAGTCTCCTCCAATCTTGTGGCTGTCCCTTCATCTAGGTTCTCTCCATTCAACTAGAGGATAGAGAAGAAGATAGAGTGAGGGTTGCATGAGATATTTTTATGAGCAATACCCAGAAATGACTATACATCATTTTCACTCACGTTCTCTTGGTGAGATGTTAGCCATATGGCTCCACCTGATTGTAATCCATCCTCTCTTCCCGGGCAACCACTGATCTGCTGTTTCTATGGATATTTTGCATTTCATATAGTATGAACTGTTTTGCCTGAGTTCTCTCCCTCAGCATAATTATTTTGTGACTCATCCATGTTGTGGTGTGTATCCATAGCCCATCCTTTCTTACTGCTGAGTGGTAGTCCACAGTGTGCAAGTACCATAGTGAACTTATCCATTACAGTGATGAGCAGTCATGACAAACATTTCTCATACATTAAGTTAGCTTATTATGCCACTCTGAGAACTGGAAGAAAAAAAAATATATTTTTTATATTTTTTATTTATTTCTAGGAGAGAGAGAGAGAGAGAGACAGCGTGAGCAGGGGAGGGTTAGAGAGAGAGGGAGTCACAGACTGAAACAGGCTCCAGGCTCTGAGCCGGCAGTCAGCACAGAGCCCGATGCGGGGCTCGAACCCACGAACCGCGAGATCATGACCTAAGCGAAAGTCGGCCGCTTAACCGACTAAGCCACCCAGGCGCCCTGGAAGAAAATATTTTTAAATCAAGTATACCTATACTGGAGCTACATAATCTGCAACTGTATTTATATATACATATTTTTACATGCTAACTCAAAAATGTGTGAAAGCACGGCTAGCTTCCTAGATGCATAGCCTGTTTAGCCACTCAGGGCACTACCTTCAGAAGGGCTGTGAGCTTGGCTTAATGCCTTGCCTTTGTCTTCTTGAAATTAAAAAAAAAATTACTAAGATTTTTAATTCCACTACAGTTAACATACAATGTTGTATTAGTTTCAGTGTACAATATAGTGACTCAACAATTCTGTACATTACTCAGTGCTCATCATGATAACATACTCTTTATTCCCTTGAAAAACTTTTAAAAAAATGTTTATTCATTTTTGAGAGACAGTGCTACAAGTCGGGGAGGGGTGGAGAGAGAGGGAGACACAGAATCCGAAGCAGCTCTGGGCTCTGAGCTTTCAGCCCAGAGCCTGACACGGGGCTTGAACCCACAAACTGCGATATCATGACTTGGGCTTAAGTCAGGTGCTTAACCAACTGAATCACCCAGATGCCACAATCCCCGTGAAGTTCTTAAGATTTGAGTAAGGGTCTTAGGTTTTCATTTTGCACTGGGTGTTACAATTTATTTTGCAGGTCCCATGTAAGAGAGTGTGTAATTTTTCAAACTGCTTTCAAGCAATCAAAAGTTTGAAGGCCACTGGCTTTGTCACTTGGGTCTGTAAGAGCTTGAGCATGGAATGCAAAACCCAGGATGGTTTGCCAGCTCTACCTTGTGACTTACTTTCCCTCTCACCCAATGTGGTGAGTACAGAACTAACTAATTCCTTGAGTGAAGAGGGGGGCTGGAGAAATTCTAAGGGCAGTGCAAAGTAGATTACCACCTTGGCATTATTTCCATCTGCACAGGTGATGTTGGGCACCAATGGGCCTTTCACAGATGGGAAGCTAGCTTTCGCTTCAGCCAGCCCCAGTGCAGTTACTGAACCTCACCCAGCTCACCACCCTCATCCTGGCCACTTCTGGGAAGAAGTGGCTCCACCAGAGGAAAGCAGATCAGGGCGTCTTCCTCTCCTTGAGTCCTGTGGTTGGGCCTCAGACTAACTAAGGACTTTCTTAGCACTTTTTGAGGGGGGTAGCCAATTCTCCTTCCTTCTCCTTCAACGCTTCTCCATCTAAACTTGAGAACTTTGGGCAGGACGGCCTGAGGCTGGCTCTCCCCACTTGCCCCAAGAGGAAGAGGGGGTTTAGAGGAGAAGAACAGGTTGGAGAGGATGAGAGCTAGGGTCCAGTGTGAAAAGTCCTGAAATCCAGGGTGAGATTTGGACCTTCTATGAGGGTGGTAGAGCCTAAGCACAAAGGAAGAATGAAACAGGGGGGTCCAGATGAGGCACTCTGGGAAGGGAAGTGTGTTCCTCTGACCTTTTTCAGGCCCTAGAAGCCCCACTGTTAACAGTGACTCTAGTACAGTCTGAATGGTACAATTCTAACAACATGTTTTTTCTAGGTAGTAAATAGAAAATATCTTTAAGTAGGTTGCTTTATTAGAGCAACTGGTTGTTGTTCCTAATCATTAATTGAGTGGGTAAGAACAATTGAACCTATGTTATGGGGCCATGAGAAGAGACCTCCAGGGGGAGGAAGGAGAACTTTGCAGACAGTATTGAAGAACCTGAAGTAGCCTGGGGTGTTTGGGAAATAAATCTCTTAAAGGGAGGAAAGACTTTCTCCTCCTTACTATCCCATCATCCATCTGACCTCCAAGTCTTGTTGATTCTGCTTTCAAAACATTCATTCCGGCAAGAAGGAATCTGTTCATAAATTCACCTGTGCAAGAAATATAATTAAAGTTTTTTTTATAACTCAACTTAATTTCTATTTTGAACTCCCATTTTGTTGGAGTGGCAGAAACTTAATCTCAGCTAATTGAGGGTTTTACCCCTTCCCTGGGGGTTGTATTTAGGGTCCTGGAGCCTTATCTAATACTTGTGTGTGTGTGTGTGTGTGTGTGTGTGTGTGTGTGTGTGTTTGTTGGGGGATCTAGTTCTCAATGTCATCTGTCTACACAGACATTCATGGAGATGTCATTGGTTCCGCTGGTTGCTGCTGAGACCTAGCTGTTCTCACCCACACATCTGCTACCCAGCTCTCTTCCTGCTGCTGGCTACTCTTGCCTGTGGGACCCTTGCTGAAGTTAGCTAAGGTCCTTTCTTGCCTAGAAGTGCCTTGGAGCCATCTCTATGACCGGTGTTGCTGCTTCCCAGGGCAGTGTTCCTCTCCGCTCCTGGGTTTTCTGCCCTGTACTCTGGCCCCTGTGTACTCTCATCACTTCCCTCCATCCTCCTCTTCTGCACTCCCTTTTCTCCAGACCTCAGAAGCCCTCGTTTTGGGGGTCCCTGGAGGACCCCCCATAATAGATGGCACTGTCTTCCTGACTAGGGTTCTAAACATACTACAAAATGAAGCAAAGGAGAGGCGGGTGAAGGCTGGGACATTGCCTTATTGCTGACAAGGGCCAAGGTGGAGCATTTGCTTAGTGTGGGCAACTGAACCCCTGAGCAAGGCAGACACCTCCCTGTCCCGCAGTCATGGCAGTGATTGGCTGGTTGGGCCTCCCTCCCAGAGGCCCTGAAGGGGCAGTGGATGTGGCAGATCCTAAGAGGAAGAAGGGCAGAGCTAAGCAGAGCATGCACTGTATTCTTCCCAAATACATGAATCAGATGAGTTTTTCTCTCTTCCAGGCACAGAAGTATCCTGTAGGCAGAGCCTCTTCTCCTGGGCCAATTCTCCCTACTTCCTCTTGCTAATGAATTCCTCAGAACTTTTCAGCTAGGTCTGAGATTTCTCTCCTTGTCCCTAAGTGCTTTTTGAAACCAAATCCAGTAATACTTAACATTTTAAAAATAAAACTAAAAACAAACAAACAAACAAACAAACAAAAACCACCGGACAAATGTAGACAGATTTCTATAGTGAATCCCTTGCAGCCATCTTTCAGCTTCCACAAACTCATGGCCAATCCTGATTCACCTAAAACCGCCCCCACCCCCATCTCCTGTATTATTTGAAACATGCCCAATACATCATACCAGAAAGACTTGTTTTCTGTCCTGTCACATCCCACTCCCGAGGGGCAATGATCACATCATGGACTAGCCATTTGAAAGGGGCTGGGGGATGAATTGCCAGAAAAAAGAAAAACAAAGGGTCACATTATAAAAACATTATCCTGCCATAGCAGTAAGGCTGTTTCCATTTTCCTTACCACTGTTGGAGTTCAGGACTCATCGTGTCTCTGGCAGCAACCTCATAATTAGTCTCCTTGTTGCTTCTCTCCCTCTGGATTATTCGTGTTTCTTCAAGTGATGATTCACATCAGAATCACTTGGAAAATGCTAAAATGCAGATCCCTGGGCCTCTCTCCAGCCCTGTTGAATCACACTCTTTGAGTGTGGGTTCCAGGTGTGTTTTACAAGCAGGCTGGGTGATTCTGATCCACACCCATCCTGAGAACTGCTGCTCCAATTCAACCTCCATGTTGTCCCCAGATTGTCTTGAAATACCAGGTCTGACTAAGTTTCTCCAGCTTAGGACTGCCCAGGAGTCCCCCAGCCCCCACGGGGTAAGTTGCAAGTCCCTAAGACTGGTATTTAGGGGCCCTCATGAGCTGGCCTTTGCCTATAGCAGTCCTCACCACTGTTTTCCTTGAATCCTGGGTTTTAGCCTTTCAACCCCATCTTACAACCATGATGTGCTCAACACTGTATTCTCTCCTTTACTCCTCCTGGGTCTGATAAACTTGTACTGATCATTCAAGGACCAGTCCAAGGGTCTCTTCTTCTTTGAAGCCATCTGTGACTCATTCCTCTGTACATTGTAGGCTTGGAACTCAAACAGACTTAGATTTCAGTCCAAGCTCCACCACTTACTGGCTGTGTGACCTCAAGAAAGGCCTTGATTTCTCTGAGACTCAGTCTTATCATGTAGAAAATGGGGATAAAGGTAGTGTCCCATGGGATTGTGACATATAAACCAAGACCACAGCACTCTAGGGAGGCAAAACTTCACCTCCATCTTCTTAGGGTCTCCAGCTGGGCCACAGAACTAAATTGACATAGGACAGATTAATAAGAGAAAAGTATATAGATTCTCACATGTGCATGGGAGCCCCCACAGGAAAATGAAGACCCACAGAAGTGGCCAGACCTAAGTGTTTATATAGTAGGTAGAACAAAGAGAGGTAATTGTGGAAAAGTAACTAAAATAAATGGCGAGACTAAAGATAAGAATTATTTTAACAAAATCTATTTGTACAGATTTCTCTTGGCCTCAGCTCCCTGTTTCTGGTGATAATAACATTTCTCTGCTCCTGGTATGAGAGACCATCTTTCACATGGGAGTTTTAGCTCCTGCTTTCAAGAAGGGGATGTCAGAATTTCTTTCTTATACCTGCTGTTTTTCAAGTGGCTTTAGCTCAATAATCCTTATGCCAAAGAGGCATATTTTGAGGGTGGCATATTCTGCTCCTTTCAGTACAGAGCCTGGCACATATAGTACGGTGTTTGTAAACAAAGGTGTCCTAACAAGATCTTGGCCAAGAGAGAGTTAAAGGCCAGGGCATATTGAAATACTGTGATAACTAATATAGTCTGCCCGGTCAGAAGTCAGCTAATACGGTGATTTATCATGGAAACAACAATGAGGTCATCACCATTCTGTTGGCCAAAAACAGCTCCACTGCAGTGCATTCTGACTCTTAAGTTTGTCCCTCCAGTCCCCTGCCACCCACTACTCTAGAGAGAATTTTCTAATAGTATGATAATGTTGTAACTCCGGGTTCTAGTGATTTCCTTTTCCAAAGCGGCGTTCCCTGTCTGTGCTTTTGACCTCTGTTATTGTTTTTAAATTCTCTGCAGACACAGAAAGAGTCAAACTGAAGTAATAGGAAGAATTCTTCTACATCACTGGAAATGAGGGAGAGTCTCATCTGCACTCCTGAGAGTGCATAGTTGTGGTAGGAAATCATTCAGATTAGGGCAGAGTATGGGTGGGGAGTCTTCAGGGGGCAGCCCACTCTCTCATTCCCTAGTCCCACTGTTATTTCTTGACTTCAAATGGGGCAAGCAGATGAGAGGACTAGTTGTCTGCAAGAGATGTGAGCTCCACTGGGCTTGGAACCCACACCCAGGGACCCGCGTCTGGGGGGAATAGGGATCCTACATTGTTCATAGCCACAATGCCCATGATGTTGGCTTCTTGATGAGTAATTAATTCAGGGTGGCTTCCATGTAGCCACACAGTGGGTATGTGATGAAAGTTTCTGCCCAGGATGCAGGCAATAAGGGGTGTGTCTACAGAGAATTAAAAAATAATAACACCGGTTAAAAATTGGCCTATAAGAAGGTGGCTTCTTCGGAGTAGTTAATTGGCAAGAGGGACTGTTTTAGTAACAAATTACGCCAAAACTTAGTGGCTTAAAACAAAAATAGATGTTATCTCACATCATTTCTCTGTGGGTCAGGGATTTGGAGCAGCTTAGCTGGGTGTTCTGGCCCAGGGTCTATCATGAATCAAGATGTCACTCAGGATCACATCATATGAAGGCTTTGATGGGGCTGGAGGATCTTCTCCCAAGATGGCTCATCACATGGCTATTGGAAGGAGCTTTGGTTCGTTCCTCACCATGTGGGCCTCTCCACAAGGCTGGTGTAATGTCCTCCTGACTTGGTGGCTTGGTTTCCCTCAAGTAAGTGATCCAAGTGATAGAAAGGTAGAAGTGCAATGCCTTTATGACCCAGCCTTAGAAGTCACGTGTTCTTATTTCCGCAGCATCCTGTTGGTTGCACAGATCAACACTGTTCAGTGTGAGAAAGGACTACACCGGACCATGAATTCCAGTAAGGAAGAACCACTGGGGGTCATCTTGGAGGCTGGCTACCACAGGGCTGCTATTTCATGCATCCTTGGATTACCAAGATGGAGGAGAAAAGAAGAGGTCCCCCTACGCCAAACACAAAGTATTATATGAAATGTAGATACATTGTTCAGCTTGAGAAGAAGGAAGGGCCATCTTCAGGGTCAGGAGAAAGAGGCATATCATTGTAGCAAGTGAGCCTTGAAAGCCTGTGAGCAACAATGAGTGAATAACTTTAGGAGATGGAGTTCATACCTAACCTTATGATGCCACAGGATATATCCAGTCTCTGGGCAACAACTTAGTGCACAACAACCTTGACCTACGTGATGTCATGCTGATCTACTAAATGGATGACATCATGCTGAATAGGCACAGCTTAGATTCCACCCCATCCCCACCCCTCCCCCACAAAAAGTTACGTGTCTTTTAATGTTCCTATTAATTGCGTTGGGGACCTACTTACCATCCCAAGAATGTCTTTCTTCCCATGATGGGTCCACAACTTGGTCACCATGATCATTCTTGGGTGAAGATGTTTACAGGACAGGACCCTGGAAAGCTTGAAGAATCTCCAGAAGCACCTTGATTTCTCTAGCTGTTTTTGCTTCCAGAGCCCCACTGTATGGTCAGAGTACTCTAGCGGTGGGGAAATCTGTTCTGGTGTAGCTAGAATGCCCTTAGGCCCTCAGAATGCTGGGTCTCTGCCACCATTGCTCAGACTGTTATTGCTGTGGCTCTGGGAGGGAGAGAGCAGTGGGTCCAGGAATCTGGCTCACCCTGGCCATCTCGTTGAGGAGAAAAGCAGTTCTTCTCTGTTAGAGCCTCCAGAGCCTCTGATTTGGGCTGCACCACACTGGTGGCCTTGAATTTGGGGCACTTCTTTTCCTCTGTTCTAAAGCCCACTCTCATTTTCTATCCCAGAGGTGGTATATCCCTTGAGGAGATGAGAGGAAGCTAATCTGATTACATTCTTTTCTGTAGATACGTCTTTGCAGTTAGTTACAAGGATGACAACCTCCCTTCAGAAATCTTTTCTTGGAGAGCACCTTGTGGTAAAAATGTCCTACGCTTCTAGCCTGGTCCTCCAGGGCTGAGGATTTCCACATCCAAGGTAGCTTTTCATAGAGCTTGGATCATGGAGGGGGCATTTTCTTTCTTTTGTTCTTCTTCTTTTTTAATTGTTTATTTATTTTGAGAGAGAGAGAGGGCAGGTCAGAGAGAAAGGGAGAGAGAGAATCCCAAGCTGACTTTGCACTGACAGTGCCGGGCTCGAACCCATGAACTGCGAGATCATGACCTGAGCCAAAATCAAGAGTTGGATACTCAACTGACTGAGCCACCCAGGCACCCCTACAGATAATTTTAAAACCACACCAGTTATAAGTTGGTCTGCCTTTTATCAATCATCACCATGCTGGCAATTCTAAACAATGTCACATAAAGTACTACTCCCTGAAAAAATATCTCCTGAGATCTAAGTTCTAAACAATTGCTGAGGTTATTGATGAGTTTTAATGATAAACATATGTGCTTCAAATAAGCATGTTTGTATTGCTTATCTTTGAAGGAACATAACTACTATGCTCTACACGGAAGTTAATTGAGAGTACTCCCAGCTACAACATCACAATCACAGCCCCCCTGCCCTGCTCACCCCCCTCCAAGCCCAAACCCATAAGCCTCTTTTGCACTGTAACAGTTTGGAATTGTTCCAGCTACATTCAAGGGCAGTCTATGTCTTCAACCCCTGCAGTAGTACCTTTTCTTGGGTTTAGACAGAAGATTCCAAATAAAGCTGGGCACTTAACCAACTGAGCCACCCAGGTGGCCTGATTTTTTATTTTTTAGATTGAGGCCAGGATGCCTGGGCTGCTCAGTCAGTTAAGCGTCCGACTTCAGCTCCGGTCATGATCTCATGGTTTGTGGGTTCTAGCCCCACATCAGGCTCTGGGCTGACACCACAGAGACTGGAGCCTGCTTCTGAGTGTGTGTCTCCCTTTCTCTCTGCCCCTCCCCTGCTCACACTCTGTCTCTGTCTATCTCAGAAATAAATATTAAAAAAATTTAAATTGTGGCCAAATGTACATAATACAAAATGTACCATCTTAACCATTTTTAAGTGTACAGTTCAGGGCATTAAGTGCATTCACGTTGTTATGCACCCATCACCACCATCCATCTCCAGAACTTTTTAATCTTACAGAATTGAAACTCTGTCTCCATCAAACAATAATTCCCAATTCTCCCCTCCTTTCAGCTCCAGTAATCATTGTTCTACCATTTGTCTCTACTAATTTGACTATTCTAGGTATCTTACATGAGTGGAATCACACAACAGATGTTTTAGTTTTATTCCAAATTTACTTAATCAGTTAATTTACTAACAATAATAACTGGGCAATTATTTACATACCATTTTATTAAATCAGACTGTGAGAAAAACAGCTCTTGATGTCTGGGTGCTGGCCTGGCACTCACAGTTAGTCCCTGGTGTTCTGTTGAACCTGACCAATTTTAGAACGTCAATATTAGACAAGGTCAAGAAAGCAAGACCCTACCCAATAATCAGGTTTGACCACAAACAAAAATGTGAGCATTGTCCAGGCCTCTAAAAATGACCAAGTAATCCCCTGTCCTGGCTCATGTGAGTCATGTGAGTGACTGCTGCTTCTTTACCAATCTCACCTTTTGCTGTCTTTTGTTCCTCCTGCCTTATACATAACATATGTTGAAATGCCCAGTTATAGAATTACCCCTGCTTCCTGACAGCATTCAGTCCAGAGCAAAGCCCCATTTCCTTGAATCCTCCTCCCAAACATCTACCATGTACCCATATCTCATAATAAATTATTTCCAACCCCTTCTTACTGAGATACTTCATGGTTCCCCTGTGGTGTGTGCTCTTCCTAACAGCAACAAGAAATAAACCCTGCTTGTTCAATTGCAGGTGAGCTCCTGGTGGTCTTGGCTGGAGGACATTGACAGAAGTGGAGATTTACCAAGATTCAGTAGAGCCCTCACTATTTGGACCACCTGAGTCAGTAATAGTGTGCACATGTGGAATCCCTGTGTCTTTATCTGCTTGAGGTATCACCCTGTCCATGGACTGGAGGCAACCTCATGCTGAACTGAGATCTGATATTTTGTTGAAACCCTTTGGCACTGAGTTTCTTTTGTTTTTAGGAATAAGGGCTTTTGGTTGTCTGATTTGATTTGTATCGTTCCTTGGTAATATTGCTTTCTAGCCTTCTAACGCCTACTCTTTAAAAAATTAAAAAAAAAATGTTTATTTATTTTTGAGAGAGAGACAGACAGAACATGAGCAGAGGAGGGGCAGAGAGAGAGGGAGACAGAATCTGAAGCAAGGCTCCAGGCTCTGAGCTGTCAGCACAGGGCCGAAGCAGGGCTCAAACCCATGAACCGTGAGATCATGACCTGAGCTGAAGACCTATGCTTAACCAACTGAGCCACCCAGGTGGTCCTAACCTGGGTCTATTCTATGGTCTATCTATCTGTCTTGTGTCTTGAGAATTTTTTATAACATAAAAATTCTTTTGTTGATATAATTGGTGTATAATATTGTATTAGTTTTAGACGAACAACACAGTGATTTGAAACATGTATGTATTGCAAAATGATCATGATGACGGTACTAGTTCATCACCACACATAGTTAGAAATTTTTTTCTTGTGATGAGAACTTTTTAAAAAATTTATATTGAGAGAGAGAGAGAAAGAGAGAGAATGCAGGCAAGGGAGGAACTGAGAGGGAGCGAGAGAGAGACAGAATCCCAAGCAGGCTCCATGGTGTCACTGCAGAGCCCAATGTGGGGTTCAATCCCACAAACTGTGAGATCATGACCTGAGTGAGCCAAAATTAAGAGTCAGTTGCTTAAGCAACTGAGTCACCCAGGTGCCTCTCTTGTGATGAGAACTTATAAGATCGACTCTATTGGCAGCTTCCAAATATACAAAACAGTGTTAACTATAGTCACCATGCTGTACATCCCATCCCCAGGACTTGTTTATCTTAGAACTGGAAGTTTGTACCTTTTGATCACCTGCAGACCCATTTTTTCCACCCCCATTCCCTGCCTCTGTCAACCACCAAGCTGTTCTCTGTTATTTATGAGTTTTTTTTTTTAATTTATTAACAAATTTTTTAAATGTTTTATTTATTTCTGAGAGAGAGAGACACAGTGTGAGCAGGGAAGGATCAGAGAAAGAGGGAGACACAGAATCTGAAGCAGGCTCCAGCGTCTGAGATAGCCTTCAGCACAGATCCCGATGCGGGGCTCGAACCCACGAACCATGAGATCATGACCTGAGCTGAGGTCAGATGCTTACCCGACTGAGCCACCCAGGCGCCCAATTTTTTTTTTTTTTTTTTTAGATACCACATGTAAGTGGGATCATATGGTATTTGTCTTTCTCATTCTGACTTATTTTACTTAGCATAATGCCTTCTAGGTCCATCCATGTTGTCACAAAATTTCCTTCCTTTTTATGGCTGAATAATGATCCATTGTATGGTTATGCCACATCTTCTTTATCCATTCATCCACTGATGGACACTTAGGTTGTTTCCATGTCTTGGCTATTGTAAATAATGCTGCAGTGAACCTGGGGGTGCAGATATCTTTTTGAGATAATGATTTCATTTTCTTCAGATAAATACCCTGTGGTACTTGATGGATCAGTGATAGTTCTATTTTTAATTTTTTGAGAAACCTCCATGCTATTTTCCATAGTGGCTTCACTGATTTGCATTTCCACCAACAGTATGTAAGGGATCCCTTTTCTCCAAATCCTCACCAGCACCTGTTATTCCTTGAAGATGAAAATTCTATAGGGAAAGATGGGTGTAAATCAGATAAGTCTTTTCTCCAGCTGGCCCTTTCGTCTTCTGGACTCAATTTGCCTTAGACCATCATTTTATGTTATTTATTTATTTTAAACATTTATTTATTTGTTTGTTGGTTGGTTTATTTTGAGAGAGAGAGAGCACATGTGTGCATGTGCAAGCAGGGAAGGCTACAGAGAGAGAGGGAGAGAGAAAATCCCAAGCAGGCTTCAAGCTCAGCATAGAGAGTGACCTGAACCTAAATCAAGAGTTAGACACTCAACCAAATGAGCTATCCAGGTGCCCCAGGTCATCATTTTAAAATCTTGTAAGAATTTTCTTCTTTGATCTTGTCCTTATGTCTTTGAGAACTATTTTGTTTAGTTTAGTCTGCCTGGATTTAAGTAGTTGGGTCCTGGCCCTGGAAGTAATGACTGATAGGCCTTTGGCCACACTCCAGAAAAAGAGACTTACACATGCACCATCCTTTTGGAGCATTCAGTTCCATGCCTTCTTTTTCATTTAAAACTATGCCTATTTCAGGTCAAACCTACTTCCAGCATGTTTTCTCACTGTAATACCACCAACTTGTATACTTAGTTCTCTAACTGGTACAATTTCACCAGTTGGGGGGCGTCTGGGTGGCTCAGTCAGTTAAGAGTCTGACTTGAGCTCAGATCATGATCTCACAGTTCGTGGGTTCAAGCCCTGCATCTGGCTCTGTGCTGACAGCTTAGAGGCTGAAGCTTGCTTCAGATTCTGTGAGTACCTCACTCTGCACCTCACCCCTGCTCACGCTCTGTCTGTATCTCTCTCAAAATAAATAAACATTAAAAAAAACAAAAACAAAAAAACAAGGGGCACTTGGATGGCCCAGTCTCTTAAGCATCCGACTTCAGGTCAGGTCATGATCTCATGGTTTGTGGGTTCGAGCCCCACGTCAGGCTCTGTGCTGACAGCTAGCTCAGAGCCTGGAGCTTGCTTCAGATTCTGTGTCTCTCCCCGTCTCTGACCCTCCCCTGCTCACCCTATCTCTCTCTCTCTCAGAAATAAATAAAACATTAAAAAAAAAACAAAAACAATTTCAGTAGTTGGAATTGCAGTGGCCATTTTGGGGAGAGTTTGACATTGAAAAGATTGTTCATTTTATTTATTTATTTATTTTATTTCATTTTTTTTTTAAATGTTTTATTTATTTCTAGGAGAGAGAGAGAGAGAGACAGCGTGAGCAGGGGAGGGTCAGAGAGAGAGGGAGTCACAGACTGAAACAGGCTCCAGGCTCTGAGCTGGCAGTCAGCACAGAGCCCGACGCGGGGCTCGAACCCACGAACCGTGAGATCATGACCTAAGCGAAAGTCGGATGCTCAGACGACTAAGCCACCCAGGTGCCCCAAGATTGTTCATTTTAGACATATCTTAATATTTGTAAATGACATATCAGATAAAATGTTAGTATCCAAAATCTATAAAGAACTTATCAAACTCAACACCCAAAAAACAAATAATCCAGTGAAGAAATGGACAAAAGGCATGAATAGACAGTTTTTCAAAGAAGACATCCAGATGGCTAACAAACACATGAAAAAATGCTTAACATCACTCACCGTCAGGGAAACACAAATCAAAACCACAATGAGATACTACTTCACACCTGTCAGAATGGCTAAATATAACAACTCAGGAAACAACAGATGTTGGTGAGGATGCAGAGAAAGGGGAACCCTTTTGCACTGCTGGTGGGAACGCAAAGTGGTGCAGCCACTTTGGAAAACAGTATGGAGATTCCTTAAAAAATAAAAAATAGAACTACTGTATGACCCAACGATTGCACTATTAGGTATTTATTCAAATGATTAAAAGTTGACTCAAAGAGGCACATGCACCCCAATGTTTATAGCAGCACTATCAACAATAGCCAAAGTATGGAAAGAGCCCAAATGTCCATTGACTGATGAATGGATAAAAAAGATGTAGTATATATACCAATGGAATATTACCCAGCAGTCAAAAAGAATGAAATCTTGCCATTTGAACAACTTGATGGAACTAGAGTGTATTATGCTAAGTGAAGTAAGTCAGTTGGAGAAAGACAGACATCATGATTTCAGTCATATGTGGAATTTAAGAAACACAACAGATGAACATAGGAGAAGAGAAGCAAAAATAAGATAAAAACAGAGAGGGAGACAAATCATAAGAGACTTGAATACAGAGAATAAACTGAGGGTTCCTGGAGAGGTGGTGGATGGGAGGTTGGGCTAAATGGGTAATGGGCATTAAGGAGGCCACTTGCTGGGATGAGCACTGGGTGTTATATGTAAATGATGAATCACTAAATTCTATTTCTGAAATCATTATTACACTATATGGTAACTAACTTGGATTTAAATTTAAAGAGAAAGAGATATCTTAGAACAAAAAACAAAGGAACCCTCATGAAAAGATCCTCTTGCTTATCAAAAGATAATTTTATTTAATGTAGGAAGCACACCACTCCATTTCTGTACCTTGGAGACTAATAATGGCTGGCTTTCTAATTGTGTGGCTTGAGAAAATAGTCAGGGTCCCAAGTTACTGTCTGAACCAACTGTAATGCAGTTTCTTCTGTTTCTCTACATCTAAACTTTCTTCTCTCCCTTTGTAGAGGAACTATAAGCAATCTTTTAAAATGACAGTTTCATATTGGTCTAACGCCAGGTGCTTCTCACTCCTTTTGTTCCTCTCTCCTTGATTCTCTCTCTTGAGAAATTCTAAAAACCATAAAAAAAAAAAAACTGCAAAAAGCAAAACCCCCAGAGCATTCAGTTGTTACGCATACACTAGGAATATCTGATCCAAATAAACAAAAAACAGTAAAAGATATCTAAAACAAAAAAAGAAAATGTTATCAACTATAGTTTTTGATGTGTGTGTGTGGGCACTCAAAAGTTTATGTTCAGAATAGCTTTTGTTACAAGGTAAGGAAAAGCTTTAATTCCAAGCTAAAAGAGCTTTTGGTATGGTTGAGTCTTTAAAAAGTAGTTTACCATATAAAAACACCGTTAGCACAATATTTTGGTTTGTACAAGACCAAGGTTAAGTTTCTCATAAATTAAACTTTCTAAATTTCCTGATTGATTTTTAAAAATATTCTTCATTTTGTATTTAGTGTTTAATGATTCTTAAATTAGTCCCTGCACAACCCCCACCCCAGAGATCTTCTCTTCTGTGAATTTCTTCTTGTTGTCCCATCCAGTTTAATTGTGGAGACACATAAAACACCTGTAGGCAACTGTAAATTCCTCTCTTTATTTTTTTAAATAATTTTTAAAATATTTTAAAAAATTTATTTGTTTTGAGAGACAGAGAACATGAGTGCAGGAGGGACAGAGAGAAAGAGAGAATCTGAAGCAAGCTGACAGCTCAGAGCCTGACATGGGGCCCGAACCAACAAACCGTGAGATCATGACCTGAGCCAAAATCAGATGCTCAACCGACTAAGCCACCCAGGCCCCCCCTACCTGATATTTTAAAATCACTTTGGAGTATTTATTTTCTTTCTCTTGCTTATCTTTTTTTAACTTTTTTTTTTTATAGTTTATTTATTTTTGAGAGACAGAGTAAGACAGAGTACGAGCAGGGGAGTGGCAGAGAGAGAGAGGGAGACACAGAATCCAAAACAGGCTCCAGGCTCTGAGCTGCCAGCACAGAACCCGATGAGGGGCTGGAACCCACAAACACGAGATCATGACCTGAGCCAAAGTCGGACGCTTAACTGACTGAGCCACTCAGGTGCCCACTCTCTTGCTTATCTTCTCCAGATATTCCAACTATGTGTCTAGTGGATCTCTTGCTCTACCATTTTTCTTTAATCCTTTTTCCTTATTTGCTCTTTTTCAATTCATCTTTTTTAATTTTCTCAGTCCTCTCCTTTCTGTCCCCGTTTATTATCCGCAATACCTCATCCCCTCCTCCTGGCCTCATGTGTAGCCTTTATTTCAGTGATAGTCAAATTCCTCTCTTTACCTTTTTCCTGAGCTCTGCTTGAAAATTTATTTTCCATTTCTTTCTGTTTCTTCACTGTTTGCTTATATTTTGGCTTTGAGATCTTGCATAATGGAGTAATGATACAGTTAGTATATTCTGTGAGTTTTTGGGGAAAATCTTTGTTCATGATACTTATCTTCTCTACGATAAAATATTTTTGAGAGATGTTCTTCACTTGCTCCTTCATTTATCCTCTGTCTACCTCCCTGCCACTATGTCCCCTCCCCTCCCACTGTAGATTCTTTGCCTATTCATTTTGTGGTCAAATTCTTCTTGGATTAGCTGTTTTCACAAGCAAGGATGGGGTTGGGGAGAAGCCAAGTGATTTATACTGTCTCATGGGGAAGTCAGGTATTTGTGCCTAAGGCTGCCAACCTCACCTTTGCTGAGCTGATCAAGAGCTGCGGCTTCGGGGCTGTTACCTCCCCGAGAGCCCCTTGTTGCTCCCCACGTTAGCCAAGGCAGTGGTTTGCCAGGTGCTATATGCAGTCTCTTATCTCTCTAAGCACCGTGTCTCCTTCTCTACTGTATCACATGTGATTGTTTTGTTGTCACCCCCACCCCTGCCCCTGCTCCTAGGTGGGCCACACACCTGCATGGGTCTGTCCTGTGCTCCCCCTGCCTTAAAAGTCTCCCTGGATGGCCTGGTGTTCTCTGCCCTTATCAGTCTTTCTCATTTATTTTAGAGTTTGGAGTTAGAGGTTTTCCCTCTAACTTCACTTAAGTAAAGATAGGGAGTTGCTGTTTCTTATTTGGTTTGCTGCTTTTGGTGGGTTTGGGGAAGAGGCAGAAAGGAAATTATGAAGTTATTTCTCATATGTANGATTTCATTCTTTCTCATTGCCATGTAGTATTCCGTTGTATAGATAAACCACATCTTCTTGATTCTCTTTCCTTCCCTAAAGGAAGGTGATCTTGACTGAAACAATCCACTCTTTCCTCTTCTGCCTATAAAAGCCTTCCATTTTTGTATCGCTCCCTAGAGCTCATTTTTCAACTGCTAGATGGGATGCTGCCCTATTCATGAATTGTTGAATAAAACCAATTAGATTTTCAAATTTACTCAGTTTTTTAAAACAGCCTAAGCTGAGATTGGGGTGTCTCGATGCTACAGGCTCCTTCCTGCAATTTTGCCCTGATGTCCCTTTGAAATTCTCACTGTTTGGGCTCAGTACCCTCTCATGAGGGTATATCATGAGGATATTTCTCATCACACCCTGGAATTTTCTGGGGCTGTGACTCTTGGCTTCTGCTGTAGGCCTGGGAGGTTTTCAGGGTCCACTCTACTCTGAAGGGTTATCACTGTGCGTCTCCTGGATGCCCACAGCACATCATTTGCCCCCAGGCCAATATGGCCCTGGTCCCTGGCATAGTTCTGTTTATGTGTCTCTCCCACCCACTGGAAGATCCTCTCCTAAAAGAGTCTTATTCATCTGTGTCCCATTGTCAAAGTTAGAGTCATGCTCTTGATCAGCTCTAGGTCTGTTTTAAGAATAAACAAAAGACTGGAAGGAAAGCAGGCAGAGAAACTGTCTCTGCTCTCCTCTGCTGTACATCATGTCTCTGCCCCTACCTGGAAACCTTTCTCCATCTGCCATTTCCACAGGACACTTCCTTCCTCCTCCTCCTCCTCTCTATAGCCCTCATCCACCAGGGCAAGTTCTCCTGGGCCTGCTTTCTGCTCTACTTCTTCTTTCTGTTTAGGTTAGGGGAGGCAGCTGGAGGCCTGAGTGACTGGTGGGGCAAGCCAGGGAGACGCAGGTGAGAATAAGTAAGGGTGTGCTGGTGCTGAGCCCTTAGCTCTCTTGCTGTCTGTAGCTGGTGCCCTACTCAGCAGCCTCTGCAGGGAAGGGTTTGAGTACTGATTCTTAAGGAAGCCTCAGGTAGGACAGGGAAGGGATGCGGCTCCAGAGAAGGTGGGGTGACTTGACTTTCCATTGGTGAAAAGCTCTGGGGAATGATGGAGGCCAAGCAGGGGCATGGGAAGAGGTAGAGACAGAGTTGGGAGGCCCAGGTTGGTGGTTTCCTCTATGCAGGTGCTTGTAGCTGCCTGCTGTACACTCTTCTGTTCCCTAGTGTCACAGATGGAGCAGACTGTCTAGGAACTTGCCTGGAACTGGAAAAAAGTGGTTGGTGGGTCAAAGAGTTGTATTTGACCAGGTCTAAGTCTTCCACCCATTTATTCCTTTTAAATTATGAAAATCTGCAAACATAAGCAAGTACAGAAATTTAACAGTGGACTCACACACACCCAGTCTTTAGATTGAATAATTACCAAGATTGTATTGTATTTGTCACTTTTCTTTGTGTTTTTAGGCATTCAGACATTTTTGCTATTTCACCTTTAAATTCTTTGATATATACATCTTTTAAAAATATGACTTTTTAAAAATAACTGTAATGCCAATATTATATTTAACAAAATTAACAGTGGTTCCTTGTTGTCAACTAATATCAGTTCATAGATGAAATTTTTTAGTGCATTTTTTACTATTGTTTTGCATGTAAGCCCAACATTTTGATGTGATCTCTCTGAGTTTGTTTTAATGCGTCCCACACGTTTTGGTAGTTGTTTCCATTTTAATTTGTTTCAAGTTATTTTTTATTTCCTTTTGATTTCTTGATTTCTTCTTGATCCATTGGTTGTTGAAGAGTGTGTTGTTTCCTTTCCACGTATTTGTGAATTTTCTAGTTTTCCTCCTGTTACTGATTGCTAGTTTCATGCCATGGTGGTTGGAAAAGATACTTGGTACAATTCAGTCTTCTTAAATTTGCTAAGACTTATTTGTGACTTATCATGCTCTATCGTGAAGAATGTTCCATGTGTGCTTGAAAAGAATGTGCATTCTGCTACTGTTGGATGTTCTATATGTTGTGTTAGGTATATTTGTACTAACGTCTAGTTCAAATCCAGTGTTTCCTTATTGATTTTCTGTCTGAGTGAGCTACCTTTTGTTGAAAGTGGGGTAGTGTCTATTTCTCCTTTCAAATCAGTTAGCATTTGCCTAACATATTTAGGTGCCCTAATATTGAGTACATATATATTTGCAATTGTTATATGTTCCTGAGGAATTGATCCTTTTATCATTATATAATGACCTTCCTTCTCTTTTGTTACAGTTTTTGGTTTAAGTCTATTTTTTAATATATAAACATAGTTAACCTTGCTCTCTTTTGGTTTCCACTTACAGGGAATATCTTTTTCTAGTCCTTCACCTTGAGTCTATGAGTGTCCTTAAAGCTGAAGTGAATCTCTTGTAGGCAGGATATAGTCAGATCTTGCCTTTTTTTTTTTTTAAATCCATCCAGCCATTCTATGCCTTTTTAAAAATGCATCCCTATGTTTACTGCACCATTCACAATAGCCAAGACATGGAAACAACCCAAGTGTCCATCAACAGATAAATGGACAAAGAAGTTGTGGTATATAGATACAATGGGGGAACACCTGGGTGGCTCAGTTGGTTAAGTGTCTGACTTTGGCTCAGGTCATGATCTCACAGTTTGTGAGTTCGAGCCCCATGTCGGGCTCTGTGCTGACAGCTTGGAGCCTGGAGACTGCTTCGGATTCTCTGTCTCCCTCTCTCTCTGCCCCTCCCTCACTTATGCTCTGTTTATGTCTCAATAATAAATAAACATAAAAATATTTATAGATACGATGGAATATTTAAAATTTTTATTTTATTTGTTTGTTTATTTATTTATTTTAGAGAGAGAGGGAGTGGGAGAGTGTGAGTGGAGGTGGGGGCAGAAGAGAGAGAGCGAGAGATACCTTAAGCAGGCTCCATGCTCAGTGTGGAGCCCCATGCAAGGCTTAAACCCACAACCCTGAGATTATGACCTGAGCCAAAACTAAGGGTTGGATGCTCAGCTGACCGAGTCACCCAGGTGCCACGATACAATGGAATATTAATCAGCCACAAGACAGAAAGAAATCCTGAATTCTGTGACAACATGGATGGAACTTGAAGGCATTATACTAAGTGTGATAAGTCAGACCATGAAAGACCAAATACTGTATAATATCACCTACATGTGGAATCTGAAAGAGCCAAACTTATAAAAACCAAGAATACAATAGTGGTTACTATGGGCCGGGGTGTGGGGAAGCAGGAGAAATTTTGTTTAAGGATCCAAATGTTCATCCAGTAGTTAGATAAGTCCTGGAAATCCAATGCATAGCATATAGCAGATAGACAATAAGATTGTATTATATTCATCAAAATTAATAAGAGCCTAGACTTTGGTTGTTCCCGCCACAAAATAGAAATGACAATTATATGACACAATAGAGGTGCCAACTATCACTGCAATGATAATCATATTACAATACATATAGGCATCAAATCAGTACTTCAAACACATAATGTTTTATGTCAAACATAATTCAATAAAAAAAGAAAGCTGATTTCCATCTTTCTCAGGTTTCAGAAGTGTCTTTGCCCCAGTATTACCAGAACTAGGCAAGTGGTGTATCTCAAACCTCAACCAATCCAAAGGATGTGAGTAAACTGCCATACATCTCACCCCAGTGGATGCAGGAGAAGACACCTTTGGAATGAAAGGATGGGAGGAGTCTGGCCACAAGAAGAGTGAGTGCAGTCTTGCTCTTTGCTAATAGCATGACAGTAATTTAATGCCTTTATCTTACAGGTGAAATACATTCAACTTGAAGAGTCTCCTGGCAAGAAGGTAGCTGTAAAATGTACAGGCCAACCCATGATGTCCTACGACGGATCCAGAGTGCCTCTCTGGCGCTGCCATGAGGCTCATCTTGTTGCCCCCAGCCCTAGTGGTGGTTCTGTCAATGGTTTGGGAAGGCCCAGCCCTGGCCCGGGCAATCTCAGATCACTCCAACACCTTGGGGGCACGTCCTGGATAAGCTGAAGGAATCTGGAAACATGTTGGAGGACAAGGGCCTGGAAGCCACTAAAAGCATCAAACAGAGTGATGTTGGTAATACTGATCAGCTCTTTCACTTGCAGGATGACTGGGGTTAGGGTCCCAGCTCTTTTGTGAGGGTAATGTAGCTCACCAGCCAGCCTCAAACACACCAGCTCTCACATATACAAACATGCAGAGCTCATTGTTAACGAACTGAAGTAGACAACATCTCAAGCTTCCATGGCTGCCCAGTAGATCAGAGTCATTTTGGTAGTGGCTATTGATGACGTTTTCTGAAGGAGAATCTTGTTTTAGATGATAACTCTGGTACATTTGTTTTCCAGCCACTTCCTTCTCTTCCCACAGAAGGTCCTAAGGAAACCCAGCTGCTGTCAGTGTGGACATGTTTCCAAGGTGACCCGCAGCCAGGGTGATGCCTCCCTGGTGGGTCCTGAGGAAATCCAGCTCCTGTCAGTGTAGATGTGGAGGCAAGTCCACTCTATGCCATTCGATTAGAATTTATGATACAGGTAACAGAATCCATGTTCCTTTAAAGCCCTCCAATAGTCCTGTTTGCTCCTCCCAGCCCCAGTCACACAGCTCACAACTCAGTACCCTGAACGGGACAAGAGAGAAATAAGCATGTTTGCCAGATTTCTGTACAGCCTGAGAAGCCAAGTGCTCACTCACATGCCCTCACTTTCCCCCTGCTGGAGAAATCATGGGCTGAGAAGGTGATTTCTTGGCACTGAGCTGTGCTGCTTGGGGGACAGGTGATGGAGGCAAAGTCAAATTGTTCCTCTTACCTTGTGCGTGCGCATACACATACACATTTTTTTGCTGCAAATATATGCTAGAAGTTCTCTGGAAACCTGGACTTCTATAAAGGCTCTCTTCTCTGGGAGTAATCGTCTAAGACAGCGCTCTCCAGGATCTCCTGGACCATGGCTGACTGGGGATAGAGCTGATTCATGGGCAATTGCAGGGTCACAGGTGGGACTGAGGTCTGTTACTTGACACATGGGTGTTTGAGACTCCTCTTGGGTCCCCTGGCATGTGGTGCTGAACCCCACAGCTTCCATAAAGACATTTTCACCTGTGGGTGAATGTCAAGTTGTTGGTCAGGCATAGAAATCAGTGAGGGTTATTGTATTGGACTATGTTGGACTATGTTGGTGATATCACTCTAAGCCCTCTTCTGTGCCTCATGTTGCTTCCAGGAATTAAGGTGAGGGCAGAATCGTACATCAGCCTCAGAAGAGGGGGGAAATAATCTGCCTTTTCTGATGAAACTTTGGAGGCCACCTTAACACCAAGTACCTTGTCCTTTCCCCAGGATTTCCTGGAGGTATAAGGGATGGGGCAAGGAGGAATGTCTAGTTCAAGGCTGGCCCTCGGACTGTTATTCAAGTACCTAGTTTAGACTGGTGGAATCATTTCTTCCGAGCAGACCCTGTGGCTGAAACTGGGGTCACTGAGTGTGACAAATCTAGTAACAGGAAAGAAGAACCTCGTCTGCAGGGCAGTGCACCTGTTCTCATTAACGACTTCTCTGCCCTGCTCTGGGTAGGGCCAAGGCTCCTTGGGGCCTGGCATGAGATTGGACTGGGGGAAGTTCAGCCTCTAGATAATTCTTTTACTGTTGTGAGCTGGTCATAGCCCAGGAGTTCCTGCTGAATGGGTAGTGGGAGTATGTGAGGCTGCCTATGTGCATGATGACAAGAGAAAGTAGCATAGGACCTACATTCAGCTATGGGAAGGGGTCTGGCTGGAGCAGCAAGATGGTGGGAGAAACCGGTGTCCATCCCTCTCTGCCTAGCTCCTCCCTGTGGTCATTCATTCATTCATGAAATATAAGAGTGTCTACTGGTGACCTGGGCCTGTGCTGGAATCTGGGAACATGGAAGCGAATAAGGGCATATGAGTGTGAAATCAGAATTTATTATTTTATTTATTTTTCTAGTGAAATGTCACAATTTCATTATTCAGTGTTGCATGCTGTGCTTTGACTCACATCCTTTCCTCTGAGTTAATCCACAAAGGGTGGCAGTTTGTTGGAGAACTGCACAAAATATGGAGTACTTCATGAATTTGCATGTCATTCTTGCACAGAATCCATGCTAATCTTCTCTGTATTGTTCCAATTTTAGTATACGTGCTGCTGAAGTGAGCACAGAAATCAGAATTTAGATGCCTTAAGATCAGTGTAGGTTGGGAAGGGGTGATCAGGGAAGGATTTTTTTTTCATGTTTATTTTTGAGAGAGAGTGTGCATGTGTGCATTTGTGTGAGTGGGGGAAGGGCAGAGGGAGGGGAAGTGGGGAGGGGCAGAGAGAGAGGGAGAGAGATAATCCCAAGCAGGCTCCATGCTGTCATTGCAGAGTATGATGTGGGGCTGGATCTCACTAACACTAACATAACTGTGACATCACGACGTGAGCCAAGATCAAGAGTCAGACACTTAACTGACTGAGCCACCCAGGTGCCCCTAGGGAAGGATTAATATGAGAGTGAACAGTAGAGTCCTCCAGGATTAAAGCAGAGCCTGATGAGGACAGAAAATCAGGGAACTGAGACTCTAGGCCCTGTGTGTGCCCTTTGTTGGTGGGGGGGAGGCAAGAGTCACGGTAGGAGTGTAGGAAGATGGTGGAGCCATGTGCTATGGATCTTAAGGGGAAGAGGCTTTTATCTCTGGGGATCAGAAAGAATGCACATCCCTCTCTAGGCCTGGAATTCAGGGCAGTTGGGGAATGGGAAAGCCTAGCTTGAGAAGACACAGGGAAGAAGGGGCGTTGAAGGAGATCCATGTTGTGGTTCAGGCAGGGTTGGAGGGAAATGCATCGAAGAGACTGAGTGCAGAGATTTGTTTCTTGTGGACCAGGGGATCCAGAGGCAAAGTGGAGAGGTTGATGTGGTGAGCAGCTGAGGGAGATTGGATCAGAGTGGGGAGAGGAAAGATACTGGATTGTATTGGGGTTGGGGGGAGGGTACTAAGGAGATCCTGAGGCTGTGGTGAGGATGGCAAGGTCATTTAGTCCCAATAGTTTATTTTAGCTTTTATTTCCCTTGCCTCGGGAGACATATCTAGAAGTATTGCTACATCCCATGTCAGAGACATTACTGCCTGGGCTCTCTCCTAGGATTTAATGGCTGCAGGTCTCACATTTAGGTCTTTAATCCATTTTGAATTTGTTTTTGTGTATGGTGTAAGAAAGTGGCCTGGTTTCATTCTTTTGCATGTAGCTGTCCAGTTCTCCCAACATCATTTGGTGAAGAGACTGTCTTTCTCTCATTGGATATTCTTTCCTGCCTCATCAAAGATTAATTGACCATATAATTGTGGGTTCATTTCTGGGTTTTCTCTTCTATTCTTTTTTTTTTTTAAATGTTTTATTTATTTCTAGGAGAGAGAGAGAGACAGTGTGAGCAGGGGAGGGTTAGAGAGAGAGGGAGTCACAGACTGAAACAGGCTCCAGGCTCTGAGCTGGCAGTCAGCACAGAGCCCGACGCGGGGCCCGAACCCACGAACCGCGAGATCATGACCTGAGCGAAAGTCAGACGCTTAACCGACTAAGCCACCCAGGCGCCCCTCTGTTCTTTCGTTCTATTGATCTATGTGTCTATTTTTGTGCCAGTACAATATTGTTTTGATTACTACAGTTTTGTAATATAACTTGAAGTCTGGAATTGTGGTATCTCCAACTTTTCTTTTTTTAAAGTTTATTTTTATTTTGAAAGAGTGAGAGAGAGAGCAAGAGAGAGCAAGAGAGAGAGAGAGAGAGAGAGGGAGGGAGAGAGCGCATACAAGCACTAGTGGGGGAGGGGCAGAGAGAAGGAGAGACAGGATTCCAAGCAGGCTCTGCACTGACACTGACTGATGTGTGGCTTAAAATCAGGAGCCATGAGATCATGATCTGGACCAAGATCAAGAGTTGGATGGACACTTAACTGACTGAGCCACCCAGGCACCTCTCCAGATTTGCTTTGCTTTTTCAAAATTGCTTTGGCTATTTAGGGTCTTTTGTGATTCTATAAAAAATTTAGGATGTTTTTGTTCTAGTTCTGTGAAAAATGCCTTTGGTATTTTGATAGAGATTGTATTAAGTGTGTAGATTGTTTTCGGTAGTATAGATATTTTAACAATATTTATTCTTTCAATTAATGAACATGGAGTGTCTTTTCATTTCTTTATGTTTTTTTTTTAGCTTCTTTCATAAGTGTTTTGTAGTTTTTGGAGTACAGGTCTTTCATCCCTTTAATTAGATTTATTCTTAGGTATCTTATTTTTGATGCAATTGTGAATGGTATTGTTTTCTTAATTTCTCTCTGCTGCTTCATTATTAGTGTATAGAAATACAATGGGTTTCTGCACATAGATTTTGTATCCTGTGACTTTACTGAGGATTCATTTATTAGTCCTAGTTTTTTGGTGGAGTCTTTGGCTTTCCTTATATATAATATCATGTCATCTGCAAGCAGTGAAAGTTTTACTTCTTCCTTACCAATTTGGATACCTTTTATTTCTTTTTGTTGTCTAATTGCTGTCTCTAGAACTTATAGTACTATGTTGAGTAAAAGTAATGAGACCTTGTCTTGTTCCTGACCTTAGGAGGAAAGCTCTTAGCTTTTTCTCACTGAGTATGATGTTAGCTGTGGGTTTTTCATACATGGCCTTTTTTATGTTGAGGCATGTTCCCTCTAAACCTACTTTGTGGAGTTAAAAAAATTTTTTTTAATGTTTTATTTATTTCTGAGAGAGAGAGCGAGAGAGAGAGAGCAAGAGAGCATGAGCAGGGGTGGGCGAGAGAGAGAGGGAGACACAGAATCTGAAGCAGGCTTCAGGCTCTGAGCTTGCTGTCAGCACAGAGCCCGATGTGGGGCTCGAACCCACGAACTATGAGATCATGACCTGAGCCAAAGTCAGACACTTAACCAACTGAGCCACCCAGGTGCCCCTGGAGTTGTTGTTTTTGTTTTGTTTTGTTTTTTTGTTTTTCAAATCATGATTGGTCGTTGTACTTTGTCAGATCCTTTTTTTGCATTTATTGAAATGATTGTATAGCTTTGATCTTTTCTCTCATTGATGTGATATATCATGTTGATTGATTTGCAAATATTGAACCACCCTTGTATCCCAGGAATAAATCCCACTTGATGGTAGTGAATGATATTTTTAAAGTATTGTTGGATTCTGTTTGCTAATATTTTGTTGAGGATTTCTGTATTTATGTTCCTCAGAGATATTGGTCTGTAG